>NC_056734.1:1001014652-1001177152 GCF_019279795.1 Protopterus annectens | reverse complement strand
CCCTGGAACCGGCATTGAAATGTGCTTATGAGTCTATCAAACAGTGAGTACCACTTGAGACACAGAAGCAACAAATTTACACAAAGCAGATTTCTACTCAGAAGAGGAAACAGATGCCATGATACCCCTCATATTTTCAAAACATACAAGCATATAAAAAAGAGGCAAGCATAAATTTTAACATATGAGCTTGAGATTTACGAATTCTAAACACAAATGCTGCAGAAGAATATACATTTTCTCAAATCTAGCACAAAGTTTCACATCCTTGTTAGAGGAAGAGGGATTGATATCAACCACATGTTTAACAGCTGATGGATTCACTAAAGCAATAGCTACTGGATCTGAATTGGGACGAGGGTATAAAAACTTCTAAGACTGAGGAACTTTGCACAATCTATCTGCTTTCTTGGGGACAGAAAGCTAGATGTCAGACAAGTAACAGGCTGTGACAAAAACATCTTCCAGTGCTGAAAGAATAGGAGGAACTAGGGCAAATTCTAAAAATTCCATTTGTAATAAATCATAACTCTTCTTCAGGGACTGTTGAATATCACATTTTCCTCACTGAAACAATGGATCCACTCTTGAAAATGCTTCAGAGAAATATAATTCTTTAAAGGTTTTGTCCAAAGCTACACTCTCCTCAAAATCTGAATCAGAAATCTAAACAGACAAAATACACTCTACCAGTGACAGCTGGTGACTTCAAATCAAAGGGGGGCTGCAGGAGACAGCTGAATGGGTGAGGCCAACAGGAAGGGGTGTGGCCAACTATTAAGGGGTGGAGCTATGCTCAAAACACAAAAACTGGGACTTTAAATACGCTGCCCTGGGTGCCAAACCATCATTATGAGAGCCCAATCAAGACAAAATGAAGTGGAGAAGAAAAAAAAATATTTCAATGCATTAGCTACATGACAGCTTACTATCTAGATGGAAATAAAAAGGTCGTGAGGCATGAAAAAATAAAGAACTTTGGAAATGCTTTACTGGAATGCCAGTCAAAATCAAGTATAAAAAATCAAGCAGCACTCATCTCAAACCACTTCTTGCACTGCAGTTCCAATTATAATTTATATTCAGCTTTATAAAAGTATCAAGTTACATGCTGAAAGTAGCAATCTCTGAGATACCGATTACTCCCACTTGTAAATATGTTTCTTATCCAAAAAAGACCTGCTGCCTGACAACAACTATCTAATTGTTTCATGGGGAAAACATGATCAAAGTAAAAAATAAACAGCAAACAACAAACACGCTCAAGATAAATTGCTTAAAGGATTACTGCACAGGTTATGGACCACACATGACAGATTGGCATTCTGTTTAGTTTATGGGTAAAGCCTGTAAAAATGATTGCAAGTCTCCAACAAATGTAATGGGCTTCTGAAAATACCGTAATCCTGTCCTTTATTACAAATACTGTCATAGAATACCTAAGGCTTATACGTTATCTAGTTATGTAAATATTCTCTGCATGGAAACAACAAAAAGGCTTTCAATGTTGGTAACTCTTTAACAGTATGCTTATTAAAGCTTACTTGCATCTTACAATCTCAGACAAGCTTACTTGATGGTCATTAAAGCACTGCTGCTTGAACACAGAGCAACAGGCACTGCAACAACATGCATTTTCAGAATAATAAGATATATAAATCAACAGTATAAAAATATGACGAAAACCAGGACATTCTGCAAAATCAAGATGGATGAAAAGCCACTGTAGTACTTGTGTCTACCTTGGATGGGGGGATACTTTGCACACTTACACTGCATAACTGTTCCTTGCCTTGCACACATCCAGTCACTACATGGGGGAGTGGGGTACAAGTACGTCACAATTTAAAATGTGTCTGGCTGACAGTGATGGCTCTGACACATTTGTAATACCTCTCAACCTCAGAGCAAGAAATCTAGAGAACGACATAAATAGAAGTGGGACAAAGGCCCAAAATAAGGACAATTTTTAAAACATTGCTCTTATAAACTTAGAAAGATAATACAATAGTACGTCTTGGATTAGTATGAATTTTCTGAAGGGTATAAAATCTGAAATTCAAATGTCTGTCATTATTTTCTAACTTCAATCTTTAATGATTTGCCACTGAGTTGCCAGAAAACCACCATTTTATGAAAAATAGACCACAAATGTGATGCAAAAATATAAAACAGCCACACAATATAGCTGGGAACCTGTCAAAGAAGGGGCACTTTTTAATATTAGTACTGTTAAGTTGAGCAGCTGACAAAATAAGAGAATCTACCTGCATTTCTAAAATAAAAGTAATCTGTAACCGATCATTACAATTATTTATTAATTGTAAAACCTCCACGTTTCTTCCAAAATTGCCATTTTGCAGAGGGATTATTAGAGGGAGAGCAACATTTTGAGTCAAAATCGGGGACAGTTGAGAGGTATGGATATACCTAATCCTATAAAGCGATTTATTTGCACATACCTCTCAACCTCTTAATGCAGGAAATCTGGACAAGGCCAAATATAAAGGGGGAACAAACAAACAGTACTAAAGATTGCTATTGCATAAACTTAGACAGTTGATAAAATAACAGATCTTGCTTTAGCATGCATTTTCTTAAGGGTATGAAGTCTGAAACTCATTGTCTATCATTATTAGGTGACTTTATTCCTAACTGATTTGCCAGAAAACCATAAATTTTATGAGGAATAAACCAAAAATAAGAAGCAAAAATCTATTAATTCTGCAAAAATCTGGACAGTTGAGCGTTACAGTTCAGCCAGGAGAATTGTGTAGCAAAAATCCTACACGACGGACTTAGCCCCCTAGGTGTGGACAATAAGTACCCCCCCCCAAAAAAAAAAACGAAGACCGAGGAGAAGTGATTGCTTCAATCTGGCTTCATCACTTTCAGTAGCATTCAGACTCAATCAGTGAAATATTCAGTAACAAAAAAAACTTGTGCTTGTAGACAATTGATTTAAATGGTTCCTAATCGAACACATCCAACCAAGAACTGGTAGGGGGCATACCTGAGCTGATCAGATAATCAATAAACACTTTCCTGATTGTATTAAATTATATTCCTTGTATAATTCAGTACAGTTGTTAGAGGGTGTTTTAAATTTATTGTTTTGACAATTTTTCCCAGTAAACAATGAAACAAAATGCATACACCAATAATGACAAAACTGCCCAATTCCAAACATTTCCATCATAAAAGTCTACTCAAACTTCTACAATCCACCAGTATCAGTAAATATGCACAATTCCACATTAAAGAGATCTGTAACTACTGAAGACGTTGCTGCTAGCAAACACGTTTATATTTCATTGTTTCATCTACAAATAAAGTGCCTGTTGCCCTTGAAGAATAAATCGCCTATGTTACATTAAAAAAAAAAAAAAAATGATAAGCTAGTAATATTGCAATAGGGAATGGATGGCAAACTGATTAACAGGTTCATAGTTACTAGGTATCTCCGTCAAAGAGGACATTCTCAGGACTGCAGCATCTACCCCCTTTAAAAGTACAACACAGTACAGTATAGTATCAGCAATGCATCTAAATACTGTGGGAGTATAACCCAAAGCCTTCTGCATCAAAAGCAAGTATTCAACCTGTTATACTATTAAAAATGCAAGCAGACGCAGCATAAGCAACACTAAACTTCTCTTCCCCAGAAACTCTCAGCTCCATGTAAAATCCACTTAACACTCAACTGTATCTCTCATCTTTGCAGCACACGAAATCTGGAAAAAGCCAAAATTTACTGGATAGGGGGGACAAAAGCCCAAAAACCAGGGACACATTTTAAACATTGCTTGTATAATCTTGGAAAGTTGCTAGAATAAAATGTTGTGTTATCACCATGCATTTCACTGCCAAGTCTTGAACCCAGGACCCTGCGCACTAGAGTCAGAGCAACATACCCCTATGCCAAATCAGCTGTTTCTTGGAAGACTGAAACTTAAGTGGCTATCATTTAGTGAATTCAGCTCTCACCATGGCGCTCAACCTCTTAGCACAAAACACCTGGACCAAGCCAATAATGGGGGGAATACAGCCCCCAAACATATTCACTGAATTCAGTTCTCACCATAGCTCTCAACCTCTTGGCACAAAAAAACTGGACAAAGCCAATAATGGGAGAATACAACCCCAAAAATAGGGAAATTTTCAAATACTGATATTATAAACTTAGAAAATTGCTAGAATAAAAGGTTTTGTGTTACCATGTATTTTCTGAAGAATACGAAGTCTGAAATTCAAATGCCTGTCATTATTTAGTGAATTTAACCCTTCACGGATTACAAAAATCCAGAAAACCACAGATTTTATGAGGAACAGAACAGAACAAAAATATGGGGCACAAATCTGAACAGTTTTCACAAGTGGTGGTGGGTAGGGAATTCAGGCTCTTGCTACCTGTACCCAAGGTACAGGGTTTGAGCCCGAGTAACTCTAGCCAACCAGGTATATATATTTCACACACACACACACACACACACACACACACACACACACACACACAACCTGTAAGTTCCCTTGCAGCAGCTTCTGAACCCAATTCCCTTGCAGCGAGAGCACCAAATACAAATTCCTTCCCGGGAGCCAATCGGTTGATATCCATCCACTTACATGACTGCAGACATTGCAGTCCAATCGCCAGCCAGTCTATGCGGTTAAAAACACATAGACTTCTGGGCAGTGGCGGCTGGTGACTTCAAATCAAAGGGGGGGCTGCAGGAGACAGCTGAATGGGTGGGGTCAATGGGAAGGGGTGCGGCCAACCAGAAAGGGGAGGAGCTATACTCAAAACCACAAAAACTAACTAAATACACTGCCCTGGGTGCCAACCGTCATTATAAGAGCCCAATCAAGACAAAATGAAGTGCAGAAGAATAAAAATATTTCAATGCATTGGCTGCATGACAGCTTACTTAATATCTAGATGGAAACAAAAAGATTGTGAGGCATGAAAAAATAAATTACTTTTTAAATACATTAATGGAATGCCAGTCAAAATCAAGTATAAGAAAAACAAGCAGCACTCAACTCAAACCACTTCTTGTACTGCAGTTCTAATTATAACTTATATTCATCTTTATTAAAGTACCAAGTAACATGCTGAAAGTAGAAATCTCTGATGCCCCCACTTGTAAAAATGTTTCTTATCCAAAAAAAGACCTGCTGCCTGAGAATTATCTACTTGTTTCATGGGGAAAACATGATCAAAGTAAAAAATGAAAAGTAAACAAGAAATAAGCTCATGATACATTGCTTAAAAGGATTACTGTACAGGTTATGGACTGCACAATTGGCATTCTGTTTAGTTTACGGGTAAAGCCTGCAGAGATGACTGGAAGTTTCCCAGTGTAATGAGCTTCTTAAAATAATGTAATCCTATCCTTTATTACAAATACTATCATAAGCATTTCAATACCCGAGGCTTATACATTATCTAGTTATGTATTCTCTACATGGCAACAACAGAAAGGCTTTCAATGTTGGCAATTCTTTAACAGTATGCTTATAAAAGCTTACTTGCATCTTACGATCTCAGCCAAGCTTACCTGATGATGGTCATTAAAGTATTGCTACTTAAACACAGAGCAACATGCACTTTGAGTAATAAGCATAAGTCAACAGTACAAAAAATATGACAGAAACCAGACCACTCTGCAAAAATCAAGGACAGATGAAAAGGCACTCTAGTACTTGTGTCTACCTTGGATGGGGGGGGGGATACTCTGCACATTTACACTGCATAACTACTCCTTGCCTTGCTTCAACACATCCAGAGTCACTACATGGGGGAGTGGGGTGCAACAAGTATGTCAAAATTTGAAATGTCTCTGGCTGTCTGTGATGGCCCTGACACATTTGTCATAACTTTCAACCTCAGAGCAAGAAATCTGGACAAAGCCATACAAAGAAGTGAGACAAAGGCCCAAAAATAAGGACAAATTTTAAAATATTGCTCTTATAAACTTAGAAAGATAATAGAATAGGTCTAGCATTAGTATGAATTTTCTGAAGGGTATGAAATCTGAAACTCAAATGTCTGCCATTATTTTCTAACTTCAGTCTTTAATGATGTCACTAATTTGTCAAAAAAAAGACATGAAAAATGAACCAAAAATGTGATGTAAAAATATAAAATAGCCACACAATACAGCTGGGAACCTGTCAAAGAAGGGACACTTTAATATTAGTACTGTTAACTTGAGTAGCTGACAAAATAAAAGAATCTACATGCATTTCTGAAATAAAAAGTAATCTATAACTGATTATTTCAGTTATTTCTTAATTGTAAACCCTCCATGTTTTCTTCCAAAATTGCTATTTTGCGGAGGGAGTATTAGGGGGAAGAGCAACATTTTGAGCCAAAATCAGGGACATTTGAGAGGTTTGGCTATGCCTAATTCTATAAAGCAATTTATTTGCATGTACCTCTCAACCTGTTAATGCAATAAATCTAGACAAGGCCAAATATATTGGGGGAACAGATAAACAGTACTAAAAATGTATCTTGTATAAACTGAGGCAGTTGATAGAACAACAGGTCTTACTTTAGCATGCATTTTTCTGAAGGTTATTAAGTGTGAAACTCAGTGTCATTATTTAGTGACTTAATTCCTAAATGATTTTGTCAGAAAAGAAAACCACACATTTTATGAGGAACAAACCAAAAATAAGAAGCAAAAATCTATTTATTCTTTGAAAATCTGGACAGTTTGGAGGTATAGTTCAGCTGGGGCTGTCTAAGTTTGCCGCCCTTCCCCCTCACAAAATCATGGAGCCTCCCCCTGCAGCCATTCCAATGATCCATTACTTGGCTATTTAACTCCATTTACCATAAACACTAATGTGCATACTGATTTACTTCTATGATGATTTGGACTTCATTTGAAAGTTTTATTTTGCATTTTACAGCACAAACACTAAGACATCTGCTAGCATTAAAACTTCTCTGCCCTTGAAACTCACATTCATTGAAACAGCATTGAAACCCACATTCAAAGAAAATACATTTTACCAGTGGCAGATGAAGATTAATTCTGGGCTGTTTTCAAATCATAGGCCCCTTGCATATGAAACATACATGTGCTCTTTGATACACCTTCCTATTGTTTTGAACATTTTTCCAGTAAACAATGAAATAAAATGCATGCACCAATAATGACAAAACTGCCCAGTTCAGAACATTTCCATCACAATTCTACTCAAACTTCTACAGTCCACCATTATCAGTAAATATGCACAATTCTACAGTCCACCATTATCAGTAAATATGCACAATTCTGCAGTCCACCATTATCAGTAAATATGCACAATCTCTGAAGTAAAAAAGTCATCTAAATAATTCCACATTAAATAAATCTGTAACTAATTTAGAGGTTGCTGCTAGCAAGCACCTTTATATATCATGGTTTCATCGAAAAATAAAGCGTCTGATGCCCCTGAGGAATAAATTGCCTATATTACATTAAAAATGATAAGCTAGTAATATTGCAATAGGAAATGGATGGCAAACTGATAACAGGCTCATATTTAGTATCTTAATTTTTTCAGTACGGCAGCATTCACCCCTTGTGGGAGTAGAACCAACAACCTTCTGCTTAGGCCATTCTCTCCCCTGATTCTGAGAGTCAGGTAATAGGGAGTGGCCCACACTGATGTTCCTGTAGGACAACCTACCCTCTCCTTATGCAAAGGACCCCCATTCCTCCTTGGTGACTTGCTAAGCTCCACAAATGTGACTTTCCAAAGGAAGATTTGGCAGGTGCCTCATGGTCTCACAGTCTGCTTAGGCTTATACTCCATGGGTGAGGCACTTCATGTTCCTGCTGGGTGTCACCAAAGTGGCAGTCCTGAGTTACCTCCCTACTCCCCAGGATAGGCAAACCAGCAGTGGACAGTCATGCCAGTCTTACTCAGCCAGCTCCCACGGGTACCTGTGCTGGTAATTGAACTTAAATAGTCTACAACATAGTCAGAATTTTATTCTTCCTTGACATGGAGACAACATATCCAATAACTTCTGAGTTAACCATTACTGTCACTTCACTCTCAGAATTGCTTTCCTAAACAGTGGATGTCTGCTGAGTAATACTGGTTTGTATAACTGATGTGTTGCTGCGACTCCATGCTAGGTATTGAAGACAAATGGCTAAAACCAAGCTGCTCTTCACCCTTTCCAAATAAAAGGAGTAGATTTTGGATAGGATTCAGAAGATGGGCACTCTTGATGAGTGTCTCCCCTTAATCTACTTTTAGAAAGAGCACTCCAAACAAAATCTTCATAAATAATTAATTAGGTGGTTAGTCATGCTGTTGTAAACTTCAACATTTTTATTTTTATGGTTTATTTTATCATTTGCTGTGATCCGTGTCTGAGTGTTTTTAAGTAATGCTTATAATGGTGCTTGGTAGATAAGCACATAAATAAACTTGTGCAGTCTTTCTCTGTTGAGAATGCCAGCGGTCTTAGTAAACTGACATTTATGGCTGGTTGAGGAACAATGAATTAAAATACAATACTGCAAACTGATGAAATGTGATCACCACTGTGCTGCCTCTCTATTAGTTGTACAAAATTATTAACATGCACTGGAAATGTCAGCATGTGGCTGTGAGTTGAAGGGGAGCCAGACATGTGACCCAGCACTATTAAGTTGTACTAGCCTGGCAGTTTATCTCCTTTAGCACATATTTCAGTATTATTATTCTGCACTAATGGGTGGGATCTCAAACCATTATTGCTTAAAAAGTAAACCTTTTTCTAAGTGGTCTGCCATCTTCTCACCTGTCGGGGTTCAGGAAAAGAGGCAATACCTCAATCACCCTGGTCTCATTGATACTCAAAGTATTCCAGAATGTGTTTATTGCCTTTCCCACACTGAAACTTTAAAGCAAGAGCGTTCACAAGTGATCTGTTTTAAACTTCGCCCTTTCATCTAGTGAGTAACATCAGTCAATATGAGACTGATACATCAAAGAGTGATTTCTGAGCTGCTTCCACCCAGTAACAGAGCGATGGAATATTATATTTGAAATATGAGAGGGCTTGTCACATGTGGGCTCAGTGGGAAGTGAGATGGAGCTTAAAACCTTAAAAAAAAAGATAAGGTTATGCAGTCCCAGAGAATCCACGCAATTAAAAAAAATTGAACAGAGCTACAGAATCAATATGCTGCAATTTTAGAGAGTGCATGATGTATAATCACTTGAAAAATATTGTGTGGAGCTGCACAAAACAAACAAATTGCAAGAGCTAGTCACCCACAAGATCGATATGTATAGCGATCGCATCAAAACGCTAAACGATCATTCCTGTACATAAAAGGAGGACTTTGAACATAAATTATCCACTCCAGACAATCACAATCTTGTGTTCACTCTGCATACCGTGTATATGCACAAGGAAGCAAGTTAGCAACCAAGTTTTACTATTTACCCTATGCTAAGAAATCTGTTAACAGCTCAGCAGTCTGAGTCTTGACATGTCTTTTTTCAAGCCTCTATTTACAGATATAAGAAAAAAACACACACATACACACACACACACCCCTTCCTTCCCCCGACCATATATTCAAACACACACCATTAAATTCAATGCTTCAAGCACACACAATAAATTCAAACGTTCAAACACACACCATTTAATTCAATGCTTCAAGCACACACAATAAATTCAAACGTTCAAGCACAAGCACACACAATAAATTCAAAAGTACATGATTAATCTGACACACTTACCTGTCCATTCTCCATACATCCGATTCCCGCGCACGTACATCCAAACACTCACTGCCCGCGAGATCCAAAACCCCGAGATCTTCCCGACCGACGAGAGATTCCAGTCTGCTGGTGTTGCAGTCCGGCCTCAACGCGTTTTCCCAACGAGTCTATGCAGTTTAGAACTGCACAGACCTCTCTTCATGATTCCCTATCAGGACTGCCGGACTGCCTGGAGCATGCGCATAACAGTCGCAGTAGTCTGGACTACTGCGCATGCGCGAAGTCCGCGAATTTTTAAAAACTTTTTTTTCTTTTTTTTCCTTTTTTATTTATTGTTTTCAGTTGAGGGGGCTGCAGTCCGGCAGTCCAATAGCACGGGCCACCCCTGCTTCTGGGCATTTGTATACTGATGCCTTCTCTTCGTAGTCGTAGTCTGCCAAGCACACGTGAGCAGTTCCGGGACTCGCAGCAAATTATTTTACAATTCTGTTTTCTTCACTTTACAGCTGGGGGGGCTGCAGTCCAATAGCATGAGCCACCCCTGCAATCTATCCCTTCACAATCATTTTGGGATTCAAAATCTTGAACCTCTTCAGAAAGTGAAGAATATCTTACTTTTACCAGAAACAACTATATTAGAAGGCTCAAGAGCCTGAACTAAACCAAATAAATCACTCCTGTCCAAAGTGACTGAGGCAGGAGAGAAAATATGTCTAAGATTTTCTTCTTTCTGACAGGAATTTCTGAAGAAGTAGATCTGCTTTTGCCAAGAAAAACCTCCCTAGGGATATGTATAGTGGCATTCCTCTCCCCCATGACCAACAAGTGTCTTTCCCTTACCCACTAAGGGCACTCCCAAAGCCCCAGAGAGCGTGTCTAACTCACTGTCCATGATGGCTGTAGGAACTACACCAGAGGGAGCCAAGGAAAAAGATGAATGGTCTGACGAACTACAAATGGCCATAGCAGAGTCATCCATCTCCTGCTAAAGCACGTTAGCAGCCTGCAGTGGTGGCAAAGGCTGTTTAGCAATTTTTCTTCTTTTGTACATAGAAGAGCTGAGGATAGCAGGTTATTCCCTGGTTATGCTGAAAAAGACACCTGATTTCTGGGAAAGCCTGGCAGCTGTATTTGGTGAAACAAGTAAGTAGCACAATGTAACTTTTCCCTGTAAAACACAGTAAAAAGCACTTACCCTGCCCCCAAAAGTAAAATAATAAAACTTTTACCCCAGTAAAAGTAGTTTTAAATTAGTTTTAAAAGCTTTTTACCACAAAAGTAAAAAAGTATGCCTTTTAAATGTATTAAAAACATAGGACAGACTTTTAAAACACTTTTTCCTAGCTATAAAATTAAAATTGTTCAGAAAAGTACAATTTATATCATAAAAAGTAAAGTGGAAGTTTTTTTTTTATTTATTTTTTTATTCAAAGGGAACTTATATACCCAGTAGTGGAACAGAATTAGCAAACTGTCAATCTTTGAAAAACTGCAAGAGGAGTGCTATGAAGAGTTTGGTGCTCAAACCTGACTTATTAGACAGCCCAGACTGAACTGGCTAACAGTTTGGGTGCGTGGAAGGTGCCCTTAAGTTTTGGAAGCTGGCCAGATGTTATAGTCTATGCAGGATATAACCCATATAACTTAGGCTACTGTAACAGTGATCGATATGATGAACATCAGCCTCTTCACTAGTGATCATAAAGCAGGTACGTTGGTAAGGATGGTGCAATCAGCCTTCATCATGGCAAAGTGAGGACTGCAGGTTTAGCTGAAAGATGGCAGCAGGGATTCAAGAAAACAACAATGTTAAACACTTGGGCAGGAGGAATCTAGATCAAATATACATGACTGAGGTGTGGCCTTGGGAAGGAAAACTTGTGCTGTGTTTGTGTGTGTAGGGGTGGGATCACTTATCTTTATAACAAATCATGTAATGAAATATAAACAGAAAGCGGTGAAGGCCAACAAGATGTTGGTGCAAATATTTAAAATAGGATTCCAGACACTGTAAAATTATCTTTCCAATCAACAAATCTTGTTTACCCCAGTTTTGGAGGACTACATCCAGATCTGGCAGCAATGCAAACATAGCTCAGACTGGTAGGAAGAGGGAAAAGTAGGAGCTAGGATATTAGAACGTATTTAACCTAGTGTATGTGTACATTAAAAGACAGAATGGGTTGTTGACGTGTACACGTACACTCACTACATAGTTATGTAGAACAGGTAGACATGAACACTGGAGACTAATGGGTTCAGATAATAACCAAAAGTGGTAGGGAGTGATTGAAGAATGAATTAAACAAATATTTCACAATGTCTTCTAGGTTTGTTAACTTCTCTGAAGGTTAGCATGTCTATGATTCTACTTTTATGAGTTTTAATCAATTTAGATTACATCACAAAGCAATAAGAAATTGTTAACTTAGGAAAAACTAAGCATACTACGTAATAGGTTATCAACTTTGAGTAAAAGCTTGTGAGGAGTGTAGCTGATGGCAGTATATAGTTATTTCTCCAAGTAAGATTTTGCTATGAGCCAATTAGGGGAGACATCTGATGTGGACTGCCACTCCATTAACTAAGGTGATGGAGGGATAATGGGGAACAGTGCTAGAAGCCAATCACTACCAAAAATAACCTTAGTACAGAGACCGGAAAAGAACCAAAAGAAATGTATAAATAATATACTAAAAGATATATATATATATATATATATATATATATATATATACACACACACACACACACACACACACACACACACACACACACACACACACACACACACACACTCCATAAATGGGCTCAAAATGTACTTAAAAAGATAAAGAAAGAATGAGCAGCTCTAAAGGAAAAGAAGAAATTGATACAAGTATCACATAATACTAAGAAATTGGGGACGAGGTATTCTCAGCAATAAAATAACACAGTACCTATAGTGAGGGGTTAAGAACAGGAAAATAGAAAGGAAGGGGAAAGAGGAAGAAAGAAACTAATGGAAACACAGTAATATAACAGTGGAAATAATTTAGAATACTGGCAATCCTAGAGAAAAGTAATGAGTACAGCAAAAGAGGCAACCATGATGTTATAAAAGAGAAGGGAAACATTAGTCGAGAAGGAAATAACAAAAGGCACACATTGGAATAGATGAAGCCGATTACCCTTAAGCCAGATACATACACTGTCAACATACTGACAGGGCTGAGGGTCAAAATGAGAGTGACGCCACTCAGAGAAAAAAAAAAACTCTGAAGTTGGTGGCTATAACTGTATATCTGGGCATAATTTAATGGCACTGTTCGAGGAGGAAGTTAAATCTATCCCAGGGAAGTAGCAGCAGAAGCATCAAAAATATGACAAATGAAAAGGCACACACATTAACTGATCAAGTGAGGCCATTAGAAAAGGAGGAAAATAAATTGAAAGGCCAAAGTGTAGCTCAAAAAACATTGATGAAGATTAGAAATGAACATCAAAAATATGAGTAGCAGAATCAATCAGAGGAGCTTAGAAAGGATTGGGAAGAGAGACGGATAAGCAATTCACAAAGCAACAATGTGAGGATGTATGTATATCTCCCAAATATGCAACAAAGTCTAGAAGATTTAAGATCTTTGCCTTTAAATGTTTACATAGGTATTTTTATACCCCAAGCAGACTCCAAAGAATTGTTCCTCAGGTGGATAACAAATGGTGGAGGTATGACAGGCAAGAAAGAGGTAGCTAGGAACATATTTTTTGGAGGTGTCATGACCTGGCAGACTTTTGGGATTCCTTGCGGGCCACTCTGTCGAAGATGCAGGATGGGTGGATTGGACTGACTGGGGAGATGATTTTTTTGAGTTAATCTACAGAATCATAATTGCCTAGACATAGTAAAGCCTTGCTGAGCCTAATCATGGTGGCTGCCAAAAAAAGCAATTACTAGAAAATGGAAATCAAAGTCTAGGCCAACTTTACTAGAAGTAGTGAATATAGTAACAGAGATAAAACAACTGGAATTGGGGTCTTTAGAAAAGGGAAGGAATAAACTACATAGAAAAAAATGTGAATTGTGGGAAAAGTACACGCAGAACAGGAACGAGGTTTAAGTGGCAGGATTTGAATGAGCTATATAATGCTTAACTGACAATGACTAGAAGGTTTATAAGATTTATGTTTACAATTACAGTTGTTTCAATGGTGTCTGTGATGTAAACTGTTTACAACTAAAGTGATTATCATTTTGTATGTTTTTCATTTATAGAAATGCAAAATTGCCTTTGTCAAATGTGGAAATTTAATAAAGATGCTGGGGAAAAAAAAGATGAGTAGCACAGCTCTTTAACATTAGATCCTGGAATGTGAATGTCCTAGGAGAATACATTAAAAGAAAAAAGAGTATTGGGTCATGTAAAGAATACACAGGCCCAGATTATAGTGCTGCAAGAGGCACATCTGTGTAATAAAGACCAAAAAAAAAAACTCAGAGGGGACGATACAATCTGTTGCTTTGTTTGACTTCCGTGAATATAGAGAAGTAGCTATATCCTGAAAAAGAGGTCATGGCCATTGAAAGTTGAGGGGAAGCTAGAAGACAGGAAAGGAAGAATATCTGGGATCAAAGGGACTGTGGAATGAGTAAAAATTTCAACAATCACAATATATTTTCCACCTAAAAGATAAAACCAGTAACTTACTCTTTACAAAGATTGGAACATAACAGTAGCTAAAACTGAAACAGACAAAGTGGGTGGAGTTTCTAAAGAAGGAAAATATTTAAGACAACATCTAAAATCTCTCCTCTTTCATTCAGTTACCAACTTCCTTCGCTGTGCAGAGCCTGTGGTCAACTATATCCAAACCTGATACTGCAGGAGCTCTGCCACAATGGTCAACTCCCAAACGTATTCACTGAGAATTTTTTCTTTGTACAACAGCATGTGATCAATACATTCAACCCCAATTCTGAAAGAGCTCTGCCACAAAGACCAAGTCACAAATGCATTCACTGGGAATTTTGTCTTTGTACAATTTTAGCAAATTTAACTTCAGGAACCTTGCTGTGGACTGACTTCAACTAGTCAAATATTTGCCTGTCTGTGCCAGAAAATGGCTTTACTATCCCACCCTCCAAAAGAGTAGTCCTTGCTTTCTAAGGACCACTTACTAAGTTGGCCACTGTCCTTTCTCTTGACCAAAAGATTATACTGTACATGCCAGTTACTTAATCTTCATGGCTGACAGGTTTATGCATTCAGGAAATGAATGAAAAATTGTTCTACTTTATACCGCATTACAAATTGCTTTGTATTGGCTGCAAACTGATTACTTTCTATTATAATTTGACCTGAAGGTGGGAGGGTCACCACAGTAAAATGTACTGCTGCATATTCCCTCATTATTCTCTCCTCTTTTACTAAGTCACCAACTTCCATCACGGTGCAGGTATGTGTCATATGTTACTACATTTCTATTTGTTATAAGACTGCTTTGAGCAATGACCAGACCTTGGTAGTGTGTTGTATCTGTACCAGTTTCACTCAGTTTGATAAGCATTATGTATGTTGAGCCTGTGCCCTTTAACAAGTATGTAATGTCAGCTTCTGGTGTTTTGATTTATTTATTTATTTATTTATTTAGAAGTAATATGAAATGTTACCATTAACTATGTGATTGTTTAAATTTGTATTTGTAGGTTATATGTGTTATTTATCACAATTTCAGGCTGCTGTCATATATATTTTTATTATATATATTTTTTATGTTATATGGATATATATTTTGACTGAGAGGTTATTTAACTTTAACATTTGATAGACTAGGTTATGATTGCTTAATTGAGTCATTAATTGGATGATTGGGAATGTAGTTTTTGTATTTAACATGGAAGCAAGAGTGTTTGAACAGACTCTGAGGATACCAGTTTACTGGTGAAAGCGCTTAGTCTGTACCTTGCTGAAATAAAGGATTTCGCTTCGTGTATGGTGTAGCTGTTTCCTTGTATTGCTGTGGTGGATTTTCGTGTGTTTGTTTTGATTTTATGTATATAAACACTTTTTTGATACACTGCTTAATCCCAGGAATGACAGTTTTATATTGTGCTTATCAGTTTAATGCTACGTAATGATAAATTGTTTTATACAGCTCTATATATAAACTGTATTATTGTGGTTCTCTATCAGTATACCTCCTGCTAACCTACTTTCACCTCACAGTCAAACTTCTTTACCATCTCTCCATTCTTATACTTTCCCCATCTTCTCCTCTTCAGACCCACTGTGGTCTTTACTTCATCTCGTCTTATAATAAGTATTAATCTTATTGCCTTAATATAATATGACAGGTTAGCAGAGTTTTTTTCTTCTCTTGTCCTTCCTTTCAGAACATGTGGTCACTAAATCTGACTAATAACTGACATGGTCTATGCCAGTTACTAGGCTTCTTGGCTGACAAGTTTCTGCATTCAGGAAATGAAAGAAATCCCATTATGCTTTGTACCACTCTGTTAATTGCTTTGTATTCACTATAAACCAATTACTCTCTATTAATAATTTGACCGGAGGTGGAAGCCTCAGTCTTCCTGCTTGACAGGTTTCTTCATTCAGGAAATGAAAGAAAATCCAGCATAAACAACTCTGAAATTATACCTCCTGGCTATATCTTCACCCATAATGACCAAATAAACAGGAAAAGTAGTGGTATTGTTTTAATATTTTTCAACTACTACATTTCACCTAAAATAAACCAATACCAACATTCATTCAGATCAGCAGATTCTTATTATTTTCCTGAAATCAAATAATTGCAAAGAAATATGTGTTATTGTTCTTTACATCCCTCCTGGTAAAGCTACAGCTATGCTGTAAGACATCCTACGTTGGCGATCCAAAGCAATTCCACAAGAAAAAATATTACTAGGTGATGTGAATGTCAGTTTATTTATTTATTTGACATTTGTTAACCGGGTTAATCTGGCTGGGCAAGAAGCCCTTTTTCAGCAGAGACCTGAGGAGAAAAGCTCCAGACATAAGCAAGTAAAAAAGCATTTATACATATACAATTCATTATTAAAGAAAAAAATAAAACAACAGGTACAGAATTCAGATTGACAAGTGAACAGAGTATGGAGTATCATAAGCAAATCAAGATGTTTTACAAATATTTAAACAGTAGCATAAGCAAACAGAGTATGAGCTTGAATAACAACATTAGCAAAACATAAACCAGATTAAGTACTTTAATAACCAAATTCACTATTTAATTTATCTTGAGTGCAAAAATAATATAATTACGTCCTTAGAAAAGTTGGGATGAGGTTAGTATAATACCGAAAAGGAGGTGAGAGGATGTTGGGGAGGAAAAGGTCAGGTGGGGATGGTTAGATTTGGTTTCATACAACTAATAAACAACCTCACATTATAGCAAGATATCAAATTCCCTATTACTATGGATCCTATTATCAAGACCCTAGCAAATATAACACCTCAGGTACAAAAAAAATGAAGTAAACTTGCACCACGACACTCGATAGTAGAACAAATTTATTAACTTACACTTGCTAAAATCCAAACACTTTCACCATACAGACTTCATCAGGCAAATAGTCAAAAAGTAAAAGAAGCAGCATTAAATATCCTAATAAGTCTTATAGCTGAAATCACGTGACTTTCATAATTAAGCATTTAAAGGCACAAGCATATACATATATGAAAAACGTGTATGAAATGCATAACACAGACATATTAAGATCAATGAAAGAAACAAATCACAGAAAGTCAATAAGACCCAAAATGTTAGAAGTTTGATAATACAAATGATCACAGTATTAGCGACTGTTCATAGAAATTCATGTGATATAACAGAAATAAATAGGATATCTTCCTATGCAGCTAAATTAATAACAGTTAAAAGTCTTACCTCTAAAACAATCAAATCCCATTATGGCAGTACTGAAGAGAGAAAACTATAAAGCAATTAAAACAAGATGTGTTGCTGTTAGAACAGTACAGAAGAGGGAACAGATCAACAAATATACTTAGAAAGACAGATATGATAAAAGCAACGCGCAGTATCAGAACAGATCAGGATCTATTGTGCACTATTGCAAACAATAACCTAAAAATATCAGCACAGGCATAAAAACTTGGAAGATATGCAGATAAATATAAATAAAAAGTACAAAATAAGCAATTCATTGATGACCCAAAAATGTTTTATAGAGAATTAGGAAACACGACAAAAGGAATAAAAAACACCACCAAAAAAGAAGAAATAGACACCCCAGGCCCAGATGCAGTACGCAACTTCTGTCCAAAAGTATTAACATCCTTACAGAAGATTAGAAATCTTATGAAAGTCTGTATGAAGCAGAGAAATAAGGAGATCAAGAAAAGATAAGGTAAAAATGGAAATGCTTATAGAAGATTTAAATATACCAAAGTTAGAGGTACATGAGGCTCAATTACTAACAGGATAGGAGGACATGAGATAAAAATGGTGATGTATAACCAATCCACAAGAAAGTCCCCAGGAATAGATGTCATTCCTGTGGAAGTTTGGAGGCTAGGAGGGAAAAAAACTCAAAGATCGGGAAGATTTTAACACTATTTTAAGAGGGGAGAAGCACCAACATCCCGGAAGAAAGTGGTGGTGGCTGTAATACGGAAAGAGGGTAGAGACCCATCAGATTCAGCTTAATACAGGCCCATTTCAATCCTAAATCATGATTATAAAGTGTTTATATCTAGAAGGGCTAAAAGAATGGCAAAGGTGATGCCAAAACTGATAGATATGGATCACTGTGGTTTTGTGGAGGGGAGGCAAACATCTGACAACATTAACAGAACACTGGTGATCCACAGGAAAGTTGAATGTAAAAAAAATACCACTGTTGTTCGTAGGTCTTGATGCAGAGAAAGCATATGACTGAGTAACAGCTGAGACCAACGACTGGTGTCAAAACCATGGCCTTAAGCTTAATGCCAAAAAATGTGTCATCATTCCCTTTGGGAAAAACTCAGTTCCCACTAATTACCACACTGATGGTAGCCCACTGAAGGAGTTATAAGAGAACGGGAACACAGGTTGACAGCAACCTCTCCTTCGACCACCACATTGCCACTGTGTTCAGAAAGTCCTTCTATGTGGCACATCTCATTACCAAGAGTTTTGCATCCAGGAAGAAAGAGGTCATCATCTCTCTCTACTCTTCCCTTATTAGACCAGTCATAGAGTATAATGCCCCATTTGGCATGTGCCTCACTAAACACCTGCAACAGTTGTAATGGCCATAAAAGTACCTCACGAAGAGGATCCTAGGCCTTAAACACATGCCCTACATGGACAGACTCAAAAAACTCCAGCTTTTCTCCGTCTCATATAAAGAATTTATGTCCTTACCATAACGTTCCATCTGAGTAGTTAGACTTCATTCTTCTGCACATATGGGTATTCGGATCCGAGCCAGCAAAACTTTTCAAGCATCAGCTCTGAGCTCCAAGCTCCACCCCTACCTATATTACATCACTTCTTCCTATCTAGCCCCAGATCGAGTTTGCTGACACTTAATGGCAACATAACCACAATCCTAAACAGGAAAAACCTGAAGAGTGAGGGGGATGGAGGGAGGGAAGGTGCAGAAGAATGAAGTCTAACTACTCAGATGGAACGTTATGGTAAGGACATAACTTCTTTATCTGAAGTAGTTAACTTCCTTCTTTCTGCACGTATGGGACAGAGTTCCCAGCTACTAGTATTCCTGGGAGGCCCTTATGGAAGGATATTTCTGAGCACCGCAGAGCCGAAGGATGCTCTCCCTCTAGAAATAAGATCCAATTTATAATGAGAGATGAATGTGTGCGAATTGGCCCAAGTCGCTGCCGCACAGATATCGTCTAACGGAACTCTTGACCAAAAGGCTGCAGAAGTGGCCATTGCCCTAGTGGAATGAGCCTTCAATACACCAGGAGGAAATAAACATTTGTCCTTATAAACTTGTGCAATAGAAAGAGTGATCCACCTTGCTAAGGACACTTTCGAAACTGCTTTGCCCAAAAATGGTTTTGAAAAAGAGACAAACAATTGATCTGACTTCTGGAAGGGTTTAGTCCTATGGAGGTAAAAACAAAGCTGTCTATGGACATCCAATAAATGAAGCTTACGTCCGCCTCTATTTTGGAAATTTGGGAAGAAGACTGGCAAATTTATAGATTGATTAATATTGGCTGCTGAGGCCACCTTGGGAAGAAAAGAAGGGTTCGTATGCAGCGAAACCCTATCCTTGTGGAAAACCAAATAGGGGGGCAAGGAAGATAAGGCCTGCAACTCTGAAACTCTTTTAGCTGAAGTGATAGCAACGAAGAATGCTGTCTTCCATGACAAAAACTTCATCTGAACTGAGCTGGCTGGCTCAAAAGGGGGAGAGGTCAAGGCTTGAAGGACTAACGTCAGATCCCAGGGGGGCACTGTTTCTTTAACTGGTGGTCGCAATAAAAAAGTGCCCTTCAGGAAAGCTTTACACAATTTGGCAGAGACCAGAGAAACCTTATTTTCACGTACATGAAAATTACAGATGGCAGCCACCTGAACTTTGATGGTGGAAGCACTTGTGCCTGATAGAAAAAGATCGGCCAAAAATCCAGTATGACCGGAACAGGGGCTGTAAACGGGTTCTGATTGCATTGAGAGGCCCAAACGCAAAAACGTCTCCACTTGCTATTGTAGAGTTTCCTAGTGGAGGCTTTAAGAGAAGCTACCAGAATGTTCTTAACAGGGGACGAAAGTCTGGGAGTCCTGAAGATCATGGGAACTGGAGCAGCCACGCCGTCAGCTTGAGACTGTCCAGGTTGGGCAGGGGCATGCCCGACGGGTGAGAAATTAGATCCGGACAGGGATCTAGAGTCCATAGAGGAGCCAACAGGTGAGACCATAGGAAGTGAAACCACACGCTCTCTGAAGGAACTTTGGAATAAGAGATAATGGGGGATAAGCATACAGTAGCCTGGGAGGCCAAGCATGGACGAGAGCATCCCTGGGGACATCCCTCAGAGGAAGGATGTCCCCAGGAAGGAGATGCGAAGAGATCTCAGCAAGGTTGACCTCAAACAAGGAAGATTTTCTCCGCCACTGATTGTTTTAGAGACCACTCGTAAGGCAGAAGGATTGCCCTGCTGAGACTGTCCGCTAGAATGTTGGAGCATCCTGGGATATGCGTTGCTATGAGAAACCGACTGGTAGATATGGCCCACTCCCAAACCCTCATGGCCTCGCGACAAAGGGGGTAGGATCGGGTCCCTCCCTGTTTGTTTATATACCAGACTACAGACATGTTGTCTGATTGAATGGCTACTGTCCCCGGAGGTAGGACAGGGTGGAAGGCTCTCAACGCTAAAAGCACTGCCCTCATTTCCAGGACATTGATGTGTAGCTTGATCTCTGGAAAGGACCACGTGCCTTGGACCGTTCTTCCCAGAAAGTGCCCCCCCCACCCAAGCTGGGAGGCATCCGTGGTCACTGTGGCCTGAGCCGGAGGGGCTAGAAAGCTGCGCCCCGCAAAAATGTCCGCTGATTGAAGCCACCACTGGAGTGATGATCTGCATGTCCGGTTGATTTGGATGTGGAAACTCATCGGTAGGTCTAGCCAGGACCACTGAACTGCTAGATTCCACTTAAGGACTCTCATGTGAAGATGTGCAAGAGGGAGGATAGAGACTGAGGCTGCCATCGAACCCAGGGCCTTCAGAACATCGGCTGCTGTGACTACAGAGTGATCCAAGATCGCTAATACATGGAGTCTGAGATTTTCTATCCTTTCCGGGGTGAGAAAAATCTTTGACTGAATTGAATCCAACCGTGCCCCGATGAAGTCTATGATCTGAACTTGAGTCAGGTGGGACTTGTTGAGGTTGATCGTGATGCCTAACTTGTGAGCCAGACCGAGGAAATCGTGTAGGGCCTAACAAGAGACGTTTGGTGGATGGAGCGAAGAGCCAGTTGTCTAGGTAGGGGAATACCTGAATGCCCTGAAGTCTCAGGTGAGCCGCTACGACCGCCATAACCTTGGTGAACACCCTGGGGGCTGTGGTGAGACCGAAGGGTAGGGCTCTAAACTGAAAGTGACTGTCCCCTAGCCGGAAGTGTAGAAACCTCCTGGAGCTCCTGTGGACCTTGATGTGATAGTAAGCGTCCTGGAGGTCTAATGAGCACATCCAGTCGCATTCTCTCAGAAATGGTAGAATGGACTAGAGAGTGACCATCCGGAATTTTTGTTTCTCTACCGACAGGTTGAGGATAGACAGGTCCAGAATGGGTCTGAGGTCCCCCGTCTTCTTTGGCACTAAAAAGAACATGGAGTAGATGCCTGATCCGGACTGATCTGGGGGGACCGGCGCAATGGCTCATTTTTGTAGCAGCTTTGAAACCTCTAATGCTGTAGCCTCCCTGCGAGCGGGTGGAACATCTGGAAGGCGTGCTGGAGTTATGGGACATGAAATGAAGGGGGATTGAATATCCTCTGGATATGATGTTTAACACCCAGCGGTCTGCAGTAATGGACTCCCATGCCGCTGGATGTAAGGAAAATCTTCCCCCCCGACTGCCTCCAGAGTAGAGCAGCCAAACAAACCCTCAGGGTTGCTGTGCGGGTCTGTTGGGAAAAGGGTTCCCTAGACCCAAAGTTTCTGGGACCCCCTCTGCCTCTTGGACGGCGTCGGCCTTGTCCCCCTCTGCCTCTGGGGGGTGTCGGCCTTGTCCCCCTCTGCCTCTGGGGGATGAACATTCCTGAGTGTCACGAAAAAACTGTGATTTTCGGAACCACATCTTCTTTTGCCTTTTGGTTCCTGGAATAGGACCTCTGGGGGTTAGAGAAGCAGATTCCGACGGCTGACAAAGTCTTTCCGTCCTTCTCACTCTGGGTTAGTGTGTCACGTACAGTCTTCCCAAAGAGGGATGATCTATCGAAAGGGGCACTGATGAAAGATGCCTTAAAGGGGTCCGCATATTGACACAGCCTGATCCAGGCGTGTCGCCTCAAGGCAACACCTGTACCAGCAGTTCTGGCGGCTCCCTCCATAGCATGAGAGAGGAGACGGATAGAGGTATTAAGTCACTGATTTCAGTATAGTCATCTTCGCAGTAAAGGACTGCTTGTCCTGCTGCGACAGAGACTATGGGGGCGACTCAGTTAGCTCCAATATAAGGTCTCACTGCAGTCAGATGACATGTACCAAGTAATTCAGCGCACGGATAGAAAATGTCGCTGACTAGTACATGTGTTTCCCGAAATGAACCATCGACCTGGACTCCTTGTCTGGTGGATGGACCGAGGAAGTCTCCTGTGCCAGTTCCTTCTTTGTGGCTGCTGCAACCACCAAAGCGTCTACCAGGGCTCCCTTAGACCATGCTTGCCTGTCTGACAGCGGGGAAAGAATTTTGTCTGGCCTTTTGGGTATAGGCTCAACGGTGTCAGGATCTTTCCATGCCCTAGTGGTGGTGAGGTCCACCAAAGGGTCAGCTGGAGGGGAGACCCAGGAAGTAGATGGGCCCATGCCAAAGGCCTCCAGGAGGAATACGGACTCATCCGCAGAGGGTTTGGGGGCTGACAACCTCCTCTTTGGCAGAGGATCTCCATAATGTCTCTGAACGAGACGTCCTCAGTAGGTGATCTGGGGGAACCCTCTCCTTCTTCCAAGTCCGTATCAGTGGTAATGGACTCAGGGGAGTTCAAGTGCCTCCTCTTACACTTGTGCTTACGAGGTTCCTCTCCAGTGGGACTCTGAAAAAGATTCGTAAGCCTCCGCGGGGTCCCTGAGGGGAACAACCTGGGGTTGCTTTGGCACGGGCTGTCCCTGAGACAGGGTAATGGGAGCAGAATCCAAAATCAGAGGGGTCTGGGTAGGATCCGAGTAGCTGAGCTGTGGCCTCAACCCCTGGGAGAGAACCCTTTCCACTGCCCCGAATGCCGATGGAGGGCGCACCTCCATAGCTCGTAAGGATGAGGCTCTCCCCGGATCCGAAGCAGGGATTGGAGCTGACGGCAGGGCAGTCTGAGCACCGAGGATGGGATCCAAAAGAGCAAGATCTCGACCCTCGGGTCCGACTCCCCGACTACGGCTCCGAGAGTCTCCTGGATCCGAGAAACTCAAAGTGATGGCCGGCGTCGAAGAAACGAGAACTATCGGTGCCGACCCAACAGCTCAGAAAGGTCTCGGACCCGAGAACCCCGAAGCATCGAGTCAGATCGGGGAAGGAGAAATAGGGTGGAACATAGTTGTAGAAGGACCCTCTCCCATGGGAGAGGGCCCTGGTAAGACCCCCATCTGAATCTGGTTCTGGATGAACCTCCTCATCAGCCTGTCCATATCAATTTCGGAGACACTCTGAGTCGACCTGGAGGAAGTGACCGACTCGGGTCAGGGCAGGATCTGAGGGGAGTGCCTCGGCTCCGGCAAGAAACGGGGAGAGTGGAGCCAAAGAGAACAAGACCTGGGTGCCTTTGTAGAGGGGCTGGAGAAAGACTCCCTGTCCTGTGATCTTTTTCTGGGCCTGTCCCTCTCTTTGTGGCGCTTCTCCTTCTCTCTTCTCTCGCTACCCCTCTGGGACGAATCCGATGAAGCAGGCCTGGTGGGAGGTTGAGTCCCTGCCTGCACAGTGTCACTGGCTGGGGATGAAACCAAGGCAGACTCCAGGGCAGAAGCTGGGAGCAGATCTTTAGCCACAAGCTTAGCCCGATGATCCTTCAGTGCCCTAGGGTTAAAGCCTGAACAAATGTCGCAGGATGCAGACAGATGGGTGACCCCTAAACATAGAACACACAGAGTGTGGCCATCAGCTGGTGAGAGCTTATGACCACACTCTGTGCATTTCTTAAAAAGAACCTTAGGCTGTTCAGCCATAGTGGAGAACAGTAAAAGCCCTAACAGCCCACACACACACACACACTTAACAAGGGATTGGGCCTAGGAGGGAAACCAGACTACAAAACTAACACAACGACTAAACGTGAAGAAGGGAGGAAAAAAAGGGAAAAGTATTCACACCCCACTACACAAATAAGACCAAAAAAACTTACCACCTTGCTTACAGCTCAGACCACGATGCTGACTCACAGAGTGGCAAACAAGATCTGGGGTTAGATAGGAGGAAGTGATGTAATATAGGTAGGGGAGGAGCTTGGAGCTGATGCTTGAAAAGTTTTGCCGGCTCGGATCCGAATACCCATATGTGCGGAAAGAATGAAGTTAACTACTTCAGATCGTCTATTTAAAGAGGCAAGCTCTGCTTGACTTACAAAACCATGTCTGACCCAGCCCTGTTAGAAATGTTACACCTAAAGAAATCCCAATCCCTCCACACCACACACTCCAGGAACCTCAACCTCTTTACCACAATCAACAGAACATGCTGGAGGAACAGGTTCATAACCCAGAGACTGCCCATGCTCTGGAATAGACTTCCCATACATGTCAAGCAGAGCACCTCAATGGCCCATTTCAAGAGAGATCTTGATGAGTGGATGGGAAATAGAAAGTTCACCCTGGGGATCACTCCAGTGGCTCTACTTGATAGTAGCTAGTAGGGAGCGAACAGCGGCATCATACCAGGGTACTTCTATGGGCAAGGCTTGTAAAGGCTCCAGGGCCGTTGGCCTAGTGCACACCTATGAACCTGTGACAGAGTCTGCAAAAGGCCTATGGCTAAGGGCAGACATTTGGTAAAAAACTCTGGTGCTGCAAAGAGAACAAACGGCAAAACAAACAACATATAATGAAAGGAAGATACAGACAGCTGTAAAAACGTCCCGACATGCTGGTGCACAGGAATATGTAGATATACATCCTTCAGGTCCAGAAAAATCAGAAAACCCTGGGGAGGAAGCAGAGGGAAAAAAAAGAGACTGGAGTCTCAACAATTTGAAAGAAGTAACTTTCAGAAAGGTGTTGACATAGGAGAGGTCTAGTATGGGTCTTCAAGAGTCCTCTTTCCTAGGAAACAAAAACATTCTGGAGTAAGAAGCCCTTGTCCCTCTGACAAGAGGTACTGGCTGAAGAGTTCCTTGAGTCAATAGTTCCTGACGTTGAAGAGGATAATGAGGCAACTGGCAAGAAGGGGGGGAAGAGTCAAGAAATCCCTGAAAATGCAGAAAGGGATTTCTGCACCATGAAATAACTATTGGGAATTATTGAAAGAATCCAATAATTTGTGGTGATCTGTTGCCAAATGGGAAAGGGCAGAGTTAACCTTTGGGAAATAGGAATATGTTTGTCAAATAGAAGCTGACTTGCCCTGAAAGGAAGACTTCGGTATACTGGAATCCTGATCAGGTTTCTCAGGGGAAAAAAAAAACTCTTAGAAGGCTCTTTATCCTTTAAAGACTGATTATGACTATGCACAAAGGGACCTACCTTAGAGGGGTAATTCCTATGACATTTAGGAATAGGTGAGAAGAAAAATTGTTTAAGATCGTGCAAGACTTTTCCTTTGTCTTTCAGTTTTAAAAGATCTGCAGCATATTCTCATCCTCTAGAAGGGATTGAAGCCAAAGCCAGGAATATCTTCTAATGACTGACCATGACGCAGCTGCCCTAGATGAAGAATCGGCAGCACCAAAGCTGCATTTGATGGCACAGCGAGCTACTTGCGAAGCAGAACTCAGAAAAGAAAGAGCTGAAATTTTAAAATCAGACTCAGACATGTCTGGCAACACACACCCCAGTTTGCCAAGAAGGGCAAGCACATACCTAGTCAGATGTGTCTGGTAAAAGACATCCCTGAAAGCTAAGGTAGCACAGGTATACACCTTCTTAACATACATCTCCATGGCTCTACTATCCTTATCTGATGGTAAGAGTTTGGAAGAAGCAAGCAGCTTAGTAGGTAGTGGAAAGGGAAATCACAGAAGGGTCTGATGAGGGATTCTTATATAAAACTTCTGGGACTCAGGAACCTTATAGAACCTGTCTGCTTTTTTAGCAATAAAAAATAATAACAGTACAGAAAAATGGAAAGCTCAACTGACTTTAATAAAACTAAATAAATCGACTAAGAGCTTTTGCCCATAAAGTATTCAGGCTTCTTCTGACTCAATAAAGCAGCATTTAAAGCTTCAATAAATAGGCATGTCATTATACCACAGCCAATCCAAAAAAAAAAAAAAAAACAAACAGTGGAAACTTGTGAACTGAAAATCAAAACCCAACAAATAAAAGTAATTATTCAAAACAATCACATGTTAACATAATCCCAAAATACCCCAATGTATAAAAGAACGATATTTCATCCAAAACAGTACAAAAAACATATGTGATGTATAAAACTTATGTACACAATGTACAATATGAAATCAACCATCTTTTAAATAAAACCTGCTTGGATTTTTAAAATACCAGTAACTGAACAGGAATCATTAATACCAGGTCTGTTAGTGGCATCCAGTCTCAATTATCACAATGTCTCTTTGGGCTCTAACACTGTTTCAATATTCAACCCTCTTATCATGCGGATACACCTGTCAATAATAAAAAATAAAAATCTCTTAAAATTCTCACATTCCCTAGATTGCCTGAATACAGCACTGGTCGACTTCTTATTCTTAACATCGTAAACAAGTTCAGCTATCTGCTCTTTTAACCTTCTTAACGTATTTCCTATATAGAAAGTGTTGCATGATGTGCATGGAGCTAGGTAAACCACCAATTTAGTGTTACAATTACACCACCCAGGGCATCCAATAGATCTACCATAGTTATAAACAGCTACATAAGGTCCATCATTAATATTTGCAAACTACCACACTTGGTCAAATGTGACTTAAAATTGTTAACATTACATCTTGTGTTATGTTCGAGCCATCCCACAATATTCTTTCCCCTACTAAATCAACCTGTGGGTTCTTACCAAATTTATTTGTAACATCAGATAGAAAGGCCATATTCCAAGCCATTCTAATTGTCTTAGTAATGACAAAAGTATCATGACTGAATAGCATGACAATAGCCCCAATTCTATCTTCCGTTGATGCCCTAGATTTTCATGGGTGTTCATCCCACCTTCAGGGTTTAAAATTGGGGCAAATCTGGTCAGTCTCAATCTCTGAACATCCTTGTTAATGTTATTCAACAGCCTAACTGGATAACTTCTCTATACAAGCACATCTATCAGAAGACCCATTTCTAACAAAAAAAAATCTTCAGTAATTAATCTCAACAACCACACCATTTGCCCTTCACAATACCCCTTTTCTGAAAAAAGGGATGACAACTATTAAAATGTAAAAACAAATTAGAAAATGACCTTTTACAAAAAATATTAGAACCAAAACTCCTACTTGTTAAATTCTTATACAAATAAATATCCAAGTAGTCAATCCTATTTGAATGCATCCTATAAGTAAATTTCAAAAATGAAGTGGTCACTTAAGTAGTCAATAAACAAAGGAACCATCATTTATTCACCATTCCATAAAATTAGAATGTCATCCATAAATGTAAAATAGGAGACTGCATGCTCAAAAAAAGGAGACAAAAAAAATAAATAAATAAAAAAGTTATGTATTCACCATAACGTTCCATCTGTGTTGTCCATTTTCATTCTTCGTCAACTTATGAGTTTGGATCCGATCTGTCAGATCTGACTTGGCTGTTGCAAGAGATCGTGGCAACCAGAAAACTCTCAATCTACTCCTTTACCCATAACGCACCAACCCCAATTAGCTCAGATCTTGTTTACTAATAACAGCTGAAAGAAATATTGCAGCTATAGACAGAAGAGACTATATCTGGAGCTATATACCAAGGAAATGGCAAACTTAAAAACACTAGCTCTTCTAGGAGTTTTTAGGGCAAGGGGTTGGTGGGGAGGGGCATTGAGGAAGAATGAAAACGGACAACACAGATGGAACATTACGGTCAGTACATAACTTCTTTATCTGATGTTATTAATTTTCATTCTATCCTCAACTTAAGGGACAGAGTCCCCAGCTAGCACCACTGAACCAAATAATCCTCTGCCCTTGGAGACCATATCCAATTTATAATGAATAACAAATGTATGGAGAGTAGCCTAAGTTGCTGCTACACAAATGTCATCCATGCAGGCTGTACGTTGGAAGACTGACGAAGTAGGCATGGCTCTAGTGGAATGAGCTCGTAATGATTTTGATAAGGCAATGTCCAATCTGTTGTATATATAAGAAATGCAATCTGTGAGCCATCTAGCTAGAGTAATTTTAGTAACAGGTTTTCCTAGCTTCATGTCAATAAGAGAGATAAATAACTGGTCAGTCTTCCTGATATTTTTTTGTTCTGTGTAGGTAAAAACATAATTGCTGTGAACATCTAATAAATGTAGCATGTATTCACCTTTGTTAGAAAATCTGGGGAAGAATACCGGCAAATTAATAGACTGATTTGTATTAGCCTCTTAAACCACTTTAGGGAGAAAGGAAGCGTTAGTTCGTAAAGTGACCCTGTCTTTGTGAAAGATCAAGTAAGGCGGTTTCAAAGATGCCTGAATCTCTGAAATTCTTCTGGGAGAAGTAATGGTTACTAGAAAAATTGTTTTCCAAGAAAGGTACTTGATCACATTTAGC
This sequence comes from Protopterus annectens, assembly GCF_019279795.1. Taxonomy (NCBI): domain Eukaryota; kingdom Metazoa; phylum Chordata; order Ceratodontiformes; family Protopteridae; genus Protopterus; species Protopterus annectens. The sequence continues at coordinate 1,001,147,847 of NC_056734.1, read as the reverse complement.
TGCTGGCTCAAAAGGGGATTAAAAAGTTGCTGCGGTACCAGATTAAGGTCCCATAAGAAGTAGGGTCCCTAAACAAAAGCCTGAGAAGAAGATTACCTTGCAAAAAGGTTTTGCATAGTCTAAGGAAGGCAACAGAAACACCATCAAACCTATGTGAAAATTTGATATCGCTGGTAGCTGGACCTTCACTGTGGAGGCGTTGGGTCCTCCTTTAAAACAGAAGGCTAAAAATTCAAGGAAACTATGCAAAGGAGCTGAAAAGAGATCAACATTATTTTGGCGGGTCCAGTAAGCAAATCTTTTCCATTTACTGGAGTAGAGTTTACATGTATATGGTTTATGGGAAGATAAGAGTATGTGATGGACTGGAGAGGACAGCATTGGTTGTCTGGCTATAAACGGAACTGGAGAAGTCAGGCTGTCTGTCTAAGGTTCAATATGTCTGGCCTGTTGGATGAGACAGAAAGTCCGGAGTCTAATCCAGAAGTCGATGGTGGGTGGAGTAAGGGAGGCCAAAGGAAGGGGAACCAAATCTGTTGAGGTCAAAAAGGTGCAATGAGGATAACTTTGCTCTTCAACATGGCAGCCTTCTGCAGGAATTTGGAAATTAGGGGATTGGTGGGTAGGAATAAAGCAGACTGGGGGGCCAGTCATGAAGTACAGCATCCCTCGGTGACTCCCACTGTGGAGGGATCAGGGCAAAGTAGCTGCTGCATTTGTTGTTTACAGGAGAAGCAAAAAGATTGTAGCAAAGACTGCCACATTCTTGTTGACAGATCACTTCTGAGGTGGAAGAATACACCTGCTCTACTTGTCTGCTATCACACTGGACTTCAATGGAATGTGCACTGCAGTGAGAAAGCAGCTGGATGAGATTGCCCATTGCCACACCCTAAGTGTTTTTTCACACAGGGGATAAGATTTGATTCCTCCTTGCTGGCTGATGTACCAAACTACTGACATGTTCTCCATTTGAATTGCAATTGTCCCTGAGGGGACAGCTTCTTCAAAGGCCTTTCAACGCTAATACCACTGCTCTTATCTCTAGGACACTGATATAGAAATTGGCCTCTCCAGGGGACCAAGTGCCTTGGACTGTCTTCCCCAGGTAATGCCCCTCCCACCCTAACTGGGAAGCATCCTTGGTCACTATGGCCTTGGGATGAGGGGGAATGAACGGATGGCCTTGTAGAACCTGTTTTGATTGAATCCACTACCTGAGATCTCTCTTGCAAATCTGAGTGATTCGTATCAGGGTTGACATAGGTTGATAAAGTAATGACCATTGCATGGCTAGCAAACACTGTAGAATCCTCATGTAAAACCTGGCTAACGGCACTAGAGTTACTGCTGCTGCCATTGATCCTAGAGACTGAAGAACCAAGCAGGCAGAAACTTTGGTACTGCAGATTATTTATTTGAACTCTTAGAGGAGGCGTTAAAGATATCATTGACTTTATGTTGAACAGTACTCCTATAAACTCCAACTTGTGAGTGGGTTCGAAATTAAACTTTTCATAATTTATGGTTATTCCCAGATAGCATGTCTGAAGAACCTGATTTCTTACCTCTATTACTTGATGCCTGGTTGAGGTGGTAATGAGCCAGTTGTCTAAATATGGAAACACCCAGAATCCTTACAGTCTCAAGTGAGCTGCTACTACTGCCATGCATTTGGTGAACACCCTGACAGCAGTAGTGGGACCAAGGGCAGAACTGTGAATTGGTAATGACGGACTCCCAGCCGGTAGCATAAATACCTTCTGGACCGCTTGTTCATCTTTACGTGAGAGTACACATCCTGAAGGTCTAACGAGCACATCCAATGTAGACTGAACCATGACCTTCCAAAACTTGGTGGGTCAAACAGATTTGCTCAAGTTGCCGAGATCCAAGATTGGTCTCCAGTCCTCTGTTTTCTTTGGCACTAAAAAGAATCTTGAGTAAGTTCCGGATTCTATCTGGTCTGGTGGGACCTCTTGGATGACTCTTTTTTTCTAGCAGCTTTTGTATATGAAGTGCTGCTTGTTCCCTCTGACTGTATGGAACATCAGAGATTTTTCTTGAGATTGGAGGTGAAAGGGAAAAGGGTATTATATAACCTCTGGAAATGATCCTCTGCACCCATGTATCTGTTATTTCCAGCCATGCTCTCTGGTGCAGGGATAAATGACATCTGACTGCCTCCAGAGGGGGACAATTGGGCTTCCTTTCAGAAGCGCTGGAAGGGTCTATTGAAAAAAGAATCTCTGGACCCTTGGGTTTGTTGCCCATCTCTGCCACAAGGGTGGCATCTACCATTGGAGTTCTCCCCTCTGCCCATGCGGGAACCTCCTCCCCGTATATCCTGGAAAAGACCCTGGGACTTTTTGAAACACATTTTCCCAGTACCTCGTTGATTCCTGGAGAAGGTTCTTTCATGCACGGAAAAACATACGTCCATGGCAGACAGGATCTTTCTGTTCTTTACAGACTTGGATAAAGTGTCCTTAACTCTGGGGCCAAACAAAGATGTTTCATCAAAAGCAGCATTGATGAACAACGACTTGAAGGGCTCATCAAAATCACATAAGCGCATCCAGACATGCTTCCTTATGGAAACACCAGAACCAGCTGCCCTTAAGGCTCCTTTGGCTGCATGCAAAACTAACCTCATGGAAATTGATTGCAGGGTCCCTAACTGAGGAGTGACAGATGTCTGTACCTCATCAGGAAAGGATTCTGAAAGGTATTAGAGAATTCTTTAATTAGGTCTCTCTGTAACCTGGTGAAATGTGCCAAATAGTTCAGAGACCTTAAGGTGACAGTCGCTGAAGCACAGACATGCTTCCCAAATTCGTCCATCACTCAAGACTCTTTGTCCAGTGGATAGGCAGTGAAACTCTCTTCTGATAGTTCCTTTTTTGGCATCAACAGGCACACCTTTTGCCCAAAACTGTCTTTCTGGTGCTGTCAAAATTTTGTCAGGCCTCCGGAGGATTGGCTCAATGGTGTCTGAGGCCTTCCATGACCACCAAGAGATCCAATCTATGAGGTCATCGATGGGCTAAGTCACACAGGAGGTAAACAGGCCACTACTGAATGCCTCCAGGAATACAGACTCCTCAGAAGAAGGGTTGCTGGTTTTCAAGCCACCTCTCTGCTTCAGATTTGAAGGATGTCTTCATAATGAACATTTTCAGGAGCTGACCATGGGGATCCTTCACCTTCATTAAAGTCTGTATCTTCTGTGACTGACTCTTCACGTGAGTCTGTGTGTTTCCTTTTGCACATTCTCTTCTTAGGGACCTCCTCAGTGGGATGCTCTGGGGAGGTATCAGAAGAGGGGGGAACACCTTGCTGGGAATCCTGGGGTCTTGGTAGCAGCTGTCCCTGTGGAGAGGATAGATGAGACTCCAAGCAAAGAGATGACAAGCCTGCAAGACTGAGGATCAGAAGGGAAGCAAACCATCTTTGTCAGGGAAGCTGACAAAGCTCTCTCCATGACCTCCAAGGCAGAGCCGCCACAGAGGAAGAGGATCTCAGATCCATGAGGACAAACCTTCAGACTATAGTCCCTCCCCGCTCCAAGGAGAACTCCCCCAAGGCTGAAGTCGGAGGCAAACTAACCAGTGCTGAGGCCCCAGAGGTGTAGAGATGGCTCTGAAAACTTCAGAGTCAACTGTGACACCCCAAACCAGACAGGGTAGCCATGGATCCAAGAGCCCTCCAGATCCGATGGCTCCAAACAGCTCAGAGTGAGCTTCGGATCAGAGGATAGAGAAATTCTCTGATCCGATGCAGATGGACCTGGACAACTTGGATCTGAAAACTCCAAAACTGAGCAGGGAGGTGGAGGAGGAACATGCAAAGGTGGGGGAGTGGAAGTTGGATATCCTGACCCAGAAGGGCAGGATCCAACAGGAGGCTTGACATATTCTGTGCTGAGAGAATTTTTCTCACTAACCTTGCCACATCTACTTCCATAAGGCTCCTGGAAGAGCAAGTGGAAACTATTAATGGGGATTTTGGTCTCTCCAAAAATAGAGAGGGGACCCTAGAGGAGACTGGGTCCTCTGATGGAGAGGAACTGGTTCTCGGGAGAGAAGAAATGCCAGGTGTCAAATCCAAAGCTTTCTGTGTTGGATCTGAAACACTCTGGTCTGAAGTATCTTTAGTCATTTTTGATTTCAGATTCGATGGCGAGCTCAGATCTAAGAAGTCTTTACTTTTTCATTTGGGATCCAAGGTTGAGGTTGAATCAGAGGACTTAAGTTTTTTTCTTTTTAGGATCTGAAGAAGTTGTCGGATCTGATAAAAGTCTCTTCTCTGATTTGTCAGAATGTTTTGAAGAAGGTGAAATACCTGGTGAGGGGGAAGCTCCAGATAGTTTTTCTCTAAAGAACAAGGAAGTAATCTCTTCAGAATAAGCTTGTTTTTACATCCAACTAGAGCTCTCAGGTTGAAAGCATGACAGATGGAGCAGTTTTCCTGCAGGTGGAGAGGACGCAAACAGTACACACAAAGTATGTAGGCATCCGAAAATGGAATTTTGTGCTCATGCTTTGCTCTTTTCTTAAACCCAGCCAGGCTTTCACCTTTGTTAACCACAGCCAAAAATCTATACCGTAAGATATACTACTAAAAGGAGAAAGGGAAATAACGGCACTCTTACTACTTAACAGGCTTTTTTTTTTTTAATATTAAACAGAAAGAAAAGACTCAGAAGAAATACCAACAATGAAATTCAGGAACTACAGTAAATGTAGCCAATAGAGAAATATACTAATGATAGTACAGAGAAGTACACAAGTACGACAAGGAAAGGATAAGAGAGTACGAACAATATCAAAACTTAGCTTAATTAATGAGAATTAAATAGATATTTAGAAAAAAAAATAGAAGGGAAAAACAGAATATATGAAAATCAGCACTTAGCTGCTTGAGAGAAGTTGGCACCACTTCTTTCGCTTTCAAGAGGCAAATGAGATCTGGGGTAATAGGCATTGGGCATTATCGGTAAGGGAGTAGCTCGAGTGTCTTCTGGTTGTCACGAGCATTTGCAATGGCCAAGTCAGATCTGAAGAATGAGATCCAAACCCATAAGCTGAGAACAGAATGAAAATTGACATTAGATCATACTTCTCTTCCCAATTTGCTAGTACTAAATTGTCATAAACCGGTGCACATTTTACACCCATGGCAACACCTGAAATATTTCCCCCTCGAAGTAAATGAAATTGTAAAATTGTTATGTAACAATATATCAATAAAATCCACCAGTAGGTTTACCTTAGAATTAGACACGTGCCTCACCTTTTGAAATATCACAAAAAAATTCCAAACCTACTTGCTGAGGGATAACAGTAAAAAAAATCACAATGTCGATAGCTATCAAGCAAATGGTGTCATTAAATTCTAAAAATTTACCAATTCCAAAAGGGGCAAAACATCTTGTAGTATGTAAGGTAAACTTGTCAAGATGAGCTTACATTGGAAATCAATACAGGCATTGCCGGGTTCAGTTTTTGAACCCTTAGCCATAACAATGGGTCATAAATGAGGATCAAATTCATTCTTGTAAATTTTCAGAATTCTGAAAATAGAAGGTATGAAAGGCTTGCCAACTCTCAAAAAGTGGAATTCCTGTTGTGCAATACCTCCCCCACATAAAGCATCAAATAACCAACAATCTATTTTAGCATACACTATGTTGATTTTGTTCCTAGATATCTACACTTTCATAAGCTGTGGCATCGTTTAAAACATCAAACATCTTACTTGAGTAATCAACATTGTTTGAAGATAAATCCCATTATAAAGTCCTTCCACTCTGTGTCAAATTGTCCTTAAGACCGGACTGATTTTTAAGTGAGTTCCTAAACTCAAAGTCACAAATATATTCAAAAACAGAAACCAACGGATTAGAGGGTAAGATAAATGTACTTCTCCTTTTTAAGTCAATAGTGCCACACAAACTCTTACCAAAAAACATTTTCAAATCTAGTATAGAACAACTTTAAGTTAATCAATAAACTAGCTACATTAGTTTTAAACATTAGCACAAATGTAAAACCCTTACTCAATAAGGAAAAATGAGTGGGTGTTAAAGACACATTGCTTAAACTGAATATACAAACCCCCCACCCCCCCTTGTTTGTCCACAATACTGTCTACTACTTTTAATTTGATGAGAAGTGGACCTCCAATAGTTGTTCCATTTCTTTCTGCTCCTTCCTGACTCTCCATAAGAGTTCCTTTTGTCCTGATAACTCTGTTCCCTCTGGCAAGCCAATCTCTCGGATCGCCTCAAAGGAGGGCACTCAAACAGTGTTATAATATATTTCCAATTGCAAACACCCCTTGGAACTTGCTTTAAAGTGATACACCTAGTTAAATATGTATTGTCTACTTGTAAACTTCCCATTTTTTTTGTTCAACACTCTAAAGTTTGCAGTTGGACTTTTAACAATCCTCGGCTCGTCAGCAGATGTTTTAAAGTCAGACAATGGGGTCCATAACCAGTCAGAAATGTTAAATTCTTTGTTCTCCAAAAGCTAAACAATCGCTGGAATATTAATTCCATTCTAAGTAAAATTAGCCAAGCCAATAGAGTTATTACTGACCCCTTCCACCTGCGTAGATGTAGATGGGTTTACAGAGTCTAAACCATGAGGAAAGTATGTAGATAGCTGCCGCAGTAATAATGTCAACTCGCAATGTAAGGAATTCATGAAGAAAAAGCAGCTAGCAACAATCCACCTTCATGTACCATTAATGACCAACAACAAAACCAAAATAAATTCACTCACTCAAACAATAAAAAATGGAAAGCTTAGCTGACTTTAATAAAACAAAATAGAACAACTAAGCACTTTTGTCCATAAAATATCCAGAATTCATCAGAGTCAATAAAGCTGCATTTAAAACTTCATTAAATAGACATGTCATCATAACACAGTTAATCAAAATTTAAAAATAAACAGCAGCAGGGCACTGAGACTCAAATTCCTGGGAAGCAGATGTAAAAGTGTCTAAAACAGCTTCCATAACAGGAAGAACTGCAGAATGTCTGGGGAATCCATCAGCATGAGATCACAGTAGCTCTTCTGGACATGAGATATCTGAGTGCTTTCCCAATTAAAATGTTCCATCATTTAAACAATGACATTCTTAAAACCATGGAGTCAGGGGAAACACTATCCTCAACAGACCCTAAAGCAAGAGGTAAATGAATCTGGGAGGAATAAGCCAAAGATACCTCCCCAGAATCAAAATCCTTATTCTTGTCAGATGAGTCAGATTCCGTAGGACTTTTAGAAGGACTGGAAAAAGGAAAAGAAAAGGAGCAGGGACTGACAAACCCTGAGGAGGCTTCAAAACCATAAGGGCTTTAAAAAGATCTTGGGTGAAGTACTGACACTCTTTTTTGAGGTCTTTAGCAATGGGAGCCACATGCATTTTTACAGGAATATCTGAAAATAACAAACCTAGGAGGTTCTGTCCCCTGTTTTAGGAGGATCTATGGAATGCCCTAAAAATTAACAACCACGGTTCCACTTTCTTGTCATCAGTTGACGTCAGCTGAGATTCAGAGAAAGAGCAAACGTCATGCTCCATGTCAGCCTCCAAAAAGGTTGCAACAGTGGGGGCAGGAGTCGGAACTGGATGTTCCTCAGTGTCTTCATATGGTGCTACAGAAACATGTAGCAGAGGCTGGACAGGAGAAATCTTCAATGGTAGCTTCAACTTCTTTTTCAAAGGCAGCTGGACATCTGGGAGGGTGGATTCATAAACCACAGTCCCTTGAGTGAGTAATTTTACCTACTAGTTCTGTAAATTGACTGAAAGGAAAGAAAGACAGAAGTGCAGGGTCGTAGAAACAAATGCCTGGCAGGTATCATACTGTATGAGGTAACCCAAAGAAAAAAAAAAAACACTTCTATATATCCTTTTAGGGAATCTGCCTCCCATACTCACATTTCCCCTTTATGGATGACAAGTACCTTCAATAAAACAAAGGAGAAAAACAGAAGTCCAACAGGGTACTTATCTACCCTCTGCTCAGAGAACTGTATGAGGTATGACCTTGGAACCAGGTTTTGGTTTGCTGGCTGGCCATACAGCTATATTTGACAGAATATCCCTGTGATAAACTGAGAGTCTGCCTGCCCAGCTAGATAGAATTTTGTAAATAATTCTATGTCATTGTAAATATTAATATGATCCACAGGCTTGTTCTACAAATGTAAGAAATCTGGGTTATGTGCTGAGCTTCAAAAATGTAACCACAGTGCACCCTGCTGGAAGAAAGCAGAAATGTGTATAAATTTTATGCCTATGTAATGTATGTTTTATGGTAGAATTGGGACATACAGAGTTAACTTGCAAACTCTGAGAAAATAAGCTGATAAGTAAAGAATTTTACGACTGTGTGCGATCTCAAGCTAATAGACAGGATGTCTGCAGCTGGAAATTCTTTCTAATGTCTTAAGACAGAGACGATTATTAGGTTTCACATGTAAAGTGTCTTTTATTGCTTTGTGACTTCCTGGCAACTGTAGATCATAAAGAAATAGAAATGTTAAATTTTTAGTTCTGTTAGCCTGGAAACTAAATCAGAAGTGACAAGAATGATGCAATCTGAGATGAGTCAGCAGTAATGTGTATTATCAATTTAAGGACTATATCAGAGAGAAAGAAGTGCATTTTGTATTTGTTTCTGAACCTAAACACATCATCTCACCAACACTGTGCCTTGCTCTGTAAGTAAGACTTAGATCTTATTATTTCTCTGAGAGTTAGATAGGAATATAGCCAGATTAGTGTAGACATTTTCTATATTTATGTAAGACTGCCCTACGATGTTGTTTTAAAGTATTTCCTGTGATTTCTGAACCCTCTATTGTCACTGTGTTGAATTAATGAGTATTGTCTTGTGTTTTTATAATTTACTATTAAATATTTTTAAACATTTTAACTGTGGCTGTTTTGTGTAGAGATATTTAAGCTCTTAAAGTACTTGCATGTATTTGGTGATACTGTACAAGCCACTCCTAAATAGATTTCAAGTCTCAGTCACACTTACCAATTGGATAATAATAACATTGCACAGCAGAAATGGATACTCTTTGGTAAGGGCTTTTATAGCAACTGATAAGAGTGGTTGGTGGCAGTTGGTACTACCTTATAGTCTGGGCAGAAGGGGCCTGTGCCAGCCTTCCCCAGGAGTGTCTGCGTGTTTGTACATGCATTAAACCTCAAAGTGTGTGTGTTTCAGTTACTTGGGCAGGGACATGAAGCACTGGGTGGACAGAGAGGGTGGTGGAGGTTTTGGCTTGACCACTCGGCTGAGATCTGAACCCTATAGTTGTGCCAGTGGGGAGTCTTATTGGGGATCTGAGAGAAAGGGAGAAACCAGCCCCAGTCGGTGATTTCTGTGTGCTCTTAAGGGAAACTGTACTTTATTGTGAGTGTACTTGTTATCTTCTCAATGTGCACATCCCTTACTGGTGTTAGTGGTGAGGATTGACGCTCCTTGATTACTGGGCCAGGGCATGGGCATCACAATCCCTACTATAAGCAATACTGCAATAGCAATTAAAGGAGGACATCCACATAATTTGGCTTATGCACAGAAGGCCTACAGAGCAGTTAGCCTGCTCAGTCTTATTTTGTCCAGTTCATGAACACCATATTCATGTGACCGGTTCTTGCTGAGAAACATGCTAAAAACTTGCAGCTTACAATAAAACATCAGAAGTAAATATTGCCTACACAATACATGCATTAGTAATCAGGAGATCCTTTGCATTTATCACAACTGATATCTAAAGGCATCTTATCCAGAGTGAAAGTTATTGTTCCACTATACTCTGCTCTAATTAGACCAGTTACAGATTGCATTATTTATTTTGCTGTGTACCTGTCCAGACCCTTCACACAGTTAAAAAGGCTCCATCATTTCCTAACTAAGATGATTACTGGTCTACAAACCCTGCACAACCAAGACAGTACAGTTATGTGAGAAAGTACAGTTGTGTAAAATCTTGCCAGAATAGTAGATGTCCTTCTTTTCACAGTTGTAGTATTCATCACATATGGGATTTCCTGCCAAGGATAGCCCAATATCCAGCAAGTATTCCAAAGCCTTTACATCCTCCCAGCATCATACGTCATGCATATGCTCCCTGTGCAAGTGTAGGGCATAAAGTTGACATACACACGCTCAATACTCAGAAATGAAGTGCCCTAGGAGAGCATGCACATCCTGAAGGAAAGAGAAACAGAATAGGAAAAAAACCCTTCAGCCAAGAATGTGTTCCCAACAGAGAAAGACAGAAAAGGGGGTAGGAGGAAGGGACTGAATACTGCAACAGTGAAAAGGAGAACATCTACTGTTATGACAAGATTTTGTAGAACTGTACTATGTCCTTACATATCACTGTTGCAGTCTACCTTAACTAAAGGAGAGTACTAAAGCTACTATAAAGGATGGGAGGAGGAAAGCACAGAGAAGCCCTCTGCAAAGCCATAAAGGATAGCCTAGCATATCTTGCCCTGGCTCTGGAAATGACATCCAACTTTTAATGTTTAGTAAAAGTGTGGACAGAGGGACAGGCATCACAACTTCAAGGATCAATCTAGTATCCAAACCTTTGAAGAAAGCTTCAGAGGCTACCATAAAATTATAGCTCTAACTGAAGCAGAAAGCTGTTTACCATAAAAAGAACAAAAATAAATGGCCTTAAAAATCCAGGAGGAAATGGTTTGCTTAGAAAATGCCAAACCCAATGTCCTGGTATGAAAAGAAACAAAGAGCTACTCAGATTTGTGGATAACAAACAACCAGCGTGCGACTGTGCAGCCACAACATAAAAGCTTCTAAACAACAGAACAAGGCTAACATAGTGCTGAACTGCCTGAGGAGTCCACTGCTGTGTTAACCAATAAGTTGTAGTCCACACTCAGTTTTTTCCTACATAACAACAAAGGCATTCCACAAATTTAGCTTTGGGGGATGGTAACTTGGCTATAAAAGGTGTCTTGTACATTGCTATATGTCAAAAATGTCTTTATTACTGAGGAAAAACTGAGTGTCAATTTTGTAAATGAATTTACAAGTATGTTTATGCTATTAATAAAGGAAACACCAACAATGCACTGTGTAGGCACACTCAGAACTGCGAAGGTTTTTGAAAATTTCTTTTTAGCATTATTGAAATTTTACCAATTGACAATAGAGGGGGTTCTTGGGAAACAAAACTAGAAATGACAGAACTATTACGGCAACTAAAACTTGATCTTGCTAATGATAAAGGTCTCAATGAGTATGTTTCAATTGTACCTGTTTTAAAACTCAAAGCTGCTCAACTATGATTATATTGGGATTTTACTTTCAATCATATGCATAATTTATTTTTTTAACTTACTCACTTTTTACTCATCATGCTTATTATATTCCAGTCATTTCTATAGTATACATACTTTTTAAACATTTCTTAATGATGGTGATGTTAAAGTTTTACATTTGTGGACATACTGCTTTAATTCTTAATTGGTTTGCTTTTTAAATTACATGATGAGGTTATCATGTGACTTTTTATGTATTTAACTGAGGATGACTTGTATCTAAAATGGTTATGATGAAGTCCAGTATGTTTAAGGACGAAAGCGCTCAACTGTTTTTTTTATTTTATGTGAATAAAAAGTTCAAGTAGTATGTTTTAAAGCTTCCCCTGGTGGTTCAGTGATCTATTTTTTAGTATTTCATTACATTTTATATTTTGACTGCATTTGTGCTAAGTGGACTACAACTATTTGGTTAACACAGCACTGGACTCCTTGGGCAGTTCAGTACTATGTGAGCCTTGTTCTGTTATACAGATTTGTGGATAGCCTTTGTCTTATCCAAACAATACTCAAGATGTCTATGTTGATCTAACGTGTGATGAACCTTCTCACAAGCAGGTTGCAGAGAAGGAAAAAAGGAAGGAAGCTGAATAGACTAAATAAGAGACAACTCATGGACCACCATGGACATAAGAGGAGGATTAGTATGCAGAGCCACTGTGCCCCTATGAAGAAAAAAAAAGGAACTGCCATCAGAGTCTGAAGTTAAGAAACTCTCCTTGACTGAATTAAGCAACTAATAAAACAGTCTTCCCAGTGCAGTGTTGCAAAGAGGAAGAAGAAGCAAGCTCAAAATGTGCACAGTCTATTTTTTCAAGGATGAAATTAAGGTCCCAAGAGGGAGTAGTAGGTTTTCTTAGGGACCTGATATGAAGAGTGCCTTTAAGAATGGTTTGAACTCAAAATAAGACACCAACAGTGGGTTCAAGGGCAGACAAGCAGAGATTGCTGATAAATGAGCTTTAACAGAAAAATATGCTAGGCCAGCATGGAGCAGTTCAAACAAGTAAAAAAGGACCAAAGAGACCCTCCACTAAGAAGGGATCCTGGTGATGCTCGAGACACCAAATTTAAAATATCTTCCATTTAGCTATATAGGACTTTCTGGTAGTGGTTTTCCTGGCCTCCTGCACAATCCTAAGCACATCCTCAGAAAAGTGGTGTCAGAAAGGGATCAAAACCTTATTACTCAAACTGTTAAATGAAGAGTGGACAAGTGAGGGTGAATGAGAGGCCCCTTGTCTAGTGTGAGAAAATCCATTCAGTGAGGTAATTTACGATGATTACCCTGGCCAGATGAACGAAGGAACCAGTGACGTCTGGGCCAAAATTGAGTCACCAGGAATATTGTGGGAGAGTCCGTTCTGACCTTGTGCAGGACCCTGGGAATCAGAGGAAGAGGAGAGTAAGAATACAGGAACATTCCCTTCCAAGAAAAGGGCATGGCATCCACCTTCCAAGTCAGAAGACTTGGACTCTGGAACAAAAGTAAGGAAGTTGCCTGTTCAGAGATGAGGCAAAAAGATCCACTTGAGGAATACCTCACCAATGTACTATGTCTAGAAACATCTCTCTGTGAAGCATCTGTTTGTGAGGTTTTGGCCTGGACTTGCTCAGGCAGTCTGCCGCAATGTTACGTTCTGAAGTTATGTAGACTACCAGAAGGATAACCTGATGGTGGGTAGCCAAGACCTTCTGCCACTCTGCTTGCAGATGTACTACATGACTGTGCTGTTGTCAAGAGCCTAGAGACCAAACAGAATAGAAGGCCTAAAGAGCAAGAATGCGTGCCCTCATTTATTTTATGTTGATGTGGTCTGACCTATGATGACGGGGCCATAGACCCTGAACCCTCAAATTGTTGGAAAAGGCTCCCAACCCCAGAGCAGAAGCATTTAGGAATCCTTTTCACTTCAGACACTTTAGAAGACTGATGTGGTTGCCTAAAACAGAGGCAGACCTAGAAGGATATTTTGCCTGAAATGTGGGGATGGGAGAAATAAAAATAAAAATTTAACAGCCTGCATAATTTTACCTTTGTCTTGTAGAGTCTTAAACAAGTCAGCAGCAGCAGCCTTGCCAAAGAGATTCTGATTGTCCAAAAGGGCATCTAGGAGCTTGGTCTTAATATCATCAGTTAAGGTTTGGAGGCAAAGTCAAAAGTACCTCCTTACAACTAAACCTGAAGAAGCAGCAGCAGCTGTAGAAGATGCATAACCTGCATCACAACTACATTTGATAGAGTGATGGGCTATCTGTGAAGTAGACCTCAAGGAGGAGAGGGCAACAAAAGGGCCAAAACATACTTGATCATATGGGTTTGATAATTTATGGACTTGAAGGCCAGTGTAGCAGCAGTATAAACCTTTCTCCCCAGCCTCTCCATAGCCCAGCTAGCCCAACTGTCTTTATCAGAAGAGGGAAAGTTTGGATGGCTTGTCAACAGAAACACAGATGACAGCAGTGTCTGAAGGATGACACCTGTAAAGGTACTTAAAGGTCTCAAGTACCTTATAAAAACAGTCAAGTTTCTTGGCAGACAGAAGATGGGAATCCGTAGCTACAGTAGCAGCTGCAAATGCATCCAACACATTATTCAACAAAGGGAGAACAGCAGAAGGTTTAGAAGATTCCATTTGCAACAGCTCAATAAAACCTCTTTTGAATATAAGAGATGCGGAAGCAATCCAACTTAAAATCTTCCAAAAGCGCAACTCAAAGGGAGAATCAGAAACCAAGGAACCTTTGTCCTCAGACCCACAAGTCCAAGGGTTTGGTAATTTGTGCGGAGTAGGTCAAGGAGTCATCTCTTAAATCCACCTCCCCATCTGAAGAATTAGATTTCCTAGGCCTTTTGAATGGAGTGGAAGACCAAGTAGAAGCAGTAACAGATAACCTCTGAGGGGAGCTTAACTCCATCAAGGCACTGAATAAACCCTGGGCAAAATCTGTCATTCCCTCTGAGGATCTTTAGCAATGGGAGGAATATTACAACTGTGTAGACTTACCATAAACACAGATGTTCAAGTGTATTCACTGCTGTAGTCCTGACTCTGAGTCAAAAGTTTGAGATGTTGGTTCTCATGGTTGTTTGCTGTTGTTGTTGTGTCTTTTGGCTTTTCCCGGTTAGGGGTCGCCACAGCAGAACTCTGGTCCGCTAATGATTGGCAGTAGATTTTTACGTGCCGAGTTGCCGGCCCTGATGCACAACCTTCAACGAAGGTACGCCCATTCACGCATGTCACCATACAGAAGACACTCTAGCTGAGAATCGAACAGGACAACGTCTTACTGTGAGGCGACAATGCTGCCGCAGCACCACCACCGCAGTTAAGACAGACAGCTGTGAAGACTTTTGAGGAAAAAAAGCCTAACAAATGGTACACTTGTTATGATCGCGTGAAGCACCTAGGCAGAATAAACACTTTTGTGATGATCTTTACGAGGAATATTATAGTTGTGTACACTTACCATAAACGTAGATGTGTGAGCGTATTCACTGTTTAGTCCTGATTGTTGATTTCCTGCCATGAAACCCCTTGGCCAGCCCAACTAACAGAGAAAACTGTTTTCGCCTCCCAGGCTGGCAGATGCCCTTACCAACATTAGTACAGTCAGGTATAAAAGGAGCCAGCTTCCATTGTCACTTCAGTATTTACTTGACCCACTTAGAAGGAGCCCCCGGTGTACCCTGGAAGGACCAAGTTAGTGCGGATTAAAGAAGGCCCCAAGTGTACCTGAGGTGGGCCAAGGTAGAGTGGACCTAAACCAGGGTTGGGAGGTAACGGGTCCTTGTTTGACTCTAGTAGCCTACCTAGTAGGCTCAGGGGGTAGCTGGGAGGGAAAGAAGACTGCAACAGTGAATACACGAACATCTACATTTATGGTAAGTGCACATAACTGTACTATGTTCTTGTTGCAGTCCTGATTGTTGAGAAGATTCCCAAAGTATTAGAGCATGTGGAAGGAGATTAAGGAAAGGACAGGATTCCCTTCAGGAAAACAGATGCAAACCTGCTCTAGACTTGGAAAAGGGTACCAGGTGGTAGTGCCTAATGAAGGTATGCACAGAAGACCAAGTGGCTGCCTCCAAGACGTCTTTAGTGGGAACCCCTTTGAGAAACGCTGTAGAAGTAGCTGTGGCTCTAGTAGAGTGTGACCTAATCAAACCAGCGGGCTTTTTGGCATAATGGTTGTAACAGAATGAGATGCAGTGGGAAAGTACAGTTGTGTACACTTAACATAAATGCAGATGTCCGAGTGTATTCACTGTTGCAGTCATTACATTTGGGTTATCTGCTTGCAGTAGCCCTCACTCGGCCTGATTAACAAAGTCTTGGGTCCTACGTCGGTTGCTGTCTCTTCTTCCGTGACATCAGATCATCAGGGGGTATAAAACACTCAGCCGACGTCATTACATCACTTTTTCTTTCCCCAGATGTCAAGTGCCCTCCTAATGGGAAGCAATTAAATCTATAAATATACAAGGTTATACCTCAAACAAAAAACAAAATACACCAAAAAGCTTTTAAGCATTGAAAAGGAGAGAAGAGGTATAGCCAAAAAAAGTCAGGGGGCTGGAGGGAGGGTAACCAGGACTGCAACAGTGAATACACTCAAACATCTACATTTATGGTAAGCATACACAACTGTACTATGTTCTTCGTGTTTCACTGTTGCAGTCATTACATCTGGGTAGATTCCCAAAGCTAAGGATAGGAGGAGGAATTTAGACAGCATTAGGACCAGCTATAAGGTCATGCAAAACTGCAGTGGCAAGGCCAGCTCTGGATTTAGAGAAAATTGGATGGTAATGCTTAGTGAAAGTATGCACTGAACTCCAGGTAGCAGCTTCTAGGATGTCCCTGGTAGGGACGCCTCTGAAAAAGGCTGTAGAGGTAGATGCAGCCTTGGTTAAGTTGGGGTCTGATCCCCTGTGGGATAGGTTTTCCATGGTGCTTGTAGCAGAAATGAATGCAATGGCCTATCCATTTGGAAATGGTTTGCTTTGAAATAGCCTTCCCCTCTGCCCCTGCAGCAAATGCCACCAGCAGTTGGTCAGATTTCCTTGGAGGTTTAGTCCTGTCCAAGTAGAATCTAAGTTGTCTATGCATGTCTAAGGAGTGCAGTATCCATTCCCCTTTGTTCTGTGGGCTAGGAAAGAAGGTTAGCAAATGAATGGACTGATTAAGGGCCATGCTGGATACCACCTTGGGCATGAAGGAGGGATTGGTCCAAAGGGACAACCTGTCCGCATGAAAGATGATGAAAGGCTCCACTGCCATGAGGGCCTATAATTCAGATTCCCTTCTTGCTGAAGTGATTGCTAAAAGGAAAGCTGTTTTCCAAGAGAGGAATTTTAAATCCGCGGTGGCAGCTGGCTCGAAAGGAGGAAGGGTGAGCTTTTCCAATACAAAGCAGAGGTTCCAGGCTGGAGTTGGGGATATCCTGGGTGGTCGTAGATTTTTGGCCCCTCTGAGGAACTGCATAAGCAGTGGATGAGAGAAGAGGGGAGGTTCTGTATTATAATGAGCTGAAATGGCTGAGGCGTGAATTCTGATGGTGGAGAAAGACAGGCCCTTGTGAAGCATCTCAGTTAAGTATTGTAAAACCTGAGGTAAATTGGGCACTGCTGTGCTCATCCCTTGAGATTGGTTCCAGGCACAGAATCTTTTCCATTTTTCAGCTTAAGATTTTCTAGTACTAGGCCTCCTTGCCTCTAAAATGATATCCATCACTGGTTTACTGAGGGATGGTAAGGGAGAGATTAGGTAATTAGGCAGGCTGCTAGGTTCAGTGTATGAAGCTGAGGGTGCAGAATCTGGTTCTCCTGCTGAGACAATAGGGTAATGGTCTGAGGCAGGTCCAATGGGGCCGACAGTGACATACTGCGCAAGAGGGGGTACCAGTGTTGGTGTGGCCAGTCTGGTGCAATCAAAATCATCCTTGGTTTGTCTTGTTTGATCTTTAGTGGTACTTTGGAGAGCAGAGGCAGAGGAGGGAAGGCATAAACTGATAGGTTTTTCCAGCTGAAGGACAGAGCATCCACTTTCCAAGCTTGTTTGTGGGGAGTCTTTGTGCAAAATGTGTCCAATTGATAGTTCTGGGGGGAGGCAAATAGGTCTGTATCTGGGCTACCCCATTTGCTTGTCAAAATGTTGAAAATTCTTGGTTCCAGCTTCCACTCGTGTGGGTCCATGAGGTTTCTGCTTAATTCGTCTGCCCGTGTATTCAGTTTTCCTGGCAGGAATTGAGCTTGTAGATGCACTTGGTAGCTCAGGGCTGTGTTCCACAATGCCATGGCTAGTCTGCATAGGGGGTAAGAATGTGTACCCCCCTGCTTGCTTATGTACCACATAACAGTGGTATTGTCCGTCTTTACCATTAATTGTCCTGGAAGAATGCGGTCCTTGAAGGCTGTCAGAGCATGCTGTACAGCTAACATTTCTTTTTGATTGCTATGCAAGTGCATTTGACTTGGGTTCCATTTGCCCTGAACGCACTTCCTTGCCAGGTGAGCCCCCCATGCATAATCTGATGCGTCTGTTGTTAGGGTTTGGGCGGCAGGGGGTGGTGTGAATGGTAGTCCCTTGTTTTGGTGGCAGGCCTCTGCCCACAAAAGAAACTCTAGGTATAGGCAAGTTATGATAGGAATCATTGCTTCTAGATCCTGAGAATGTTGACACCATAGGCTTTTTAGATACCATTGTAGTTTCCTCATATGCAGTCTTGCATATGGAATCAGAAGAATGCAGGAGGCCATGTAGCCCAAGGCTTGTAGTACTTGCCTTGCAGATAGTAGGGTTTTTGTGGCCACTTGTTTGAAGTAGGTTGTCAAATTAATGTTTCTCTGGTGTGAGAAAAGCCATCTGGGAAGTTGTATTCAAGCTTGCCCCCAGGAATATGATTAGTTGACAGGGTCCCAGGTGTGATTTATTTTTGTTTATGGTGTACCCCAGACAAGTTAGCACCCTTTGTACAAAGGCCAGAAGATTCAAAAGTATGTCCTGGCTTTCGGCCTGAATTAACCAATCATCCAGGTATGGGTATATTTGAATATTTCTTTGCCTGCAAAATGTGATAACTGGGGCTAGGCACTTTGTGAATACCCTGGGCACAGTAGATAAGTCAAAGGGCATTCCAAAGAACTGGAATGATTGTTGCCTGCTTTGAAGCATAGGTATCTTCTGCAAGATTCCCTGATAGGGATGCGCAGGTATGCTTCCTTTAAATCGAGTGTTACCATCCAGGCATCTTTTCCTAGCATAGGGAGCAACTGGTGAAGAGTCAGCATCTTGAATTTTGGAATCATCAAAAAGGTATTTAGAGTAGACAGGTCCAGAATAGGACACATGAATTGTCTTTTCTGGGTACCAGGAAAAGTCTTGAGTAGAAATCTTGTCCTTTTTCCTCTTCTGGTATAGTTTGAATAGCCTTTATGTTTAAAAGAGAGAGTATTTGTTTTTGAGCCTCTGCCCACTGATTTGTGGGTAGATCTGGGCAACCTTTTGGCATTGGTAATGTGTGGAAGTGAAATCTGTATCCTTGGGACACTATATTTAAAACCCATTTCTCCTGGGTAATGAGTTCTCAGTTTTTGGCCTGCATACCAATCTTTCCTCCTAAAGGAGCATTCAGTTGAGAAATCCTTGGAAATTTTAAAATGAAGTCATTGAGACAGTTTTCCATAAGGGGGAGTCTTACTGCTCCCAGGTTTGGAAGCGGAAGCCCCCCCACTGCTTAGTCTTGTGCGTACCCTGGGACTGATACCTGGGATTTCTGTTGTGTCTGGGTTTGGATTGAGAAGGCCTGGAAGGAGTCGGAAAGGACCAATTCTTAGAGGGCCAATGCTTACTAAATCTTGGAGGCTGAACTTGTAAGAAATCTTTAACAGTTTGCATAGATTTAGCTTTATCTTCCATCCTTTTAAGAACTTCCTCAGCTTTGTTGCCAAATAGGCGGTCCTGATTTAAGGGAGCATCCAACAGTTTAGCTTTATCATCATCAGGCAAAGATTGCTCCTTAAGCCAAGCATGCCTTCTGAGTACAGACCCAGTGACAGCAGCCCTGCAAAAGGCCTCTAAAGAATCAAACCCACATTGCAAAGTATGTTTTCCAACCTGTTCAGCAGAATGCATTAAATCCTGTAATTGCTTATTTTCAGCACAGTCAGGAATCATCAGTTTCTGTTTAAGCAATCCAATAATATGTTGTTGATACTGTAACATATGAAACTGACAGTTTAAGGCCCTAATGGCCAAGGTTGCAGAAGTGTAAATCTTCTTACCCCATCTATCCAGCACCCTGGAGTCTCTATCAGAAGGGGTAGGGTTTTTGGCAGTAGAGGCCTTAATGCCCTTGGGTCCCTGTGAAATAGTCTCTGGATCTGCAATAAGATTTTTAAAAAGGAACTTGTGAGAATCAGGAACCCTGTAGTATCTGTCAGGTTTTCTGGGAGCAGGAGGCAAAGAATCAGGGGCCGAACTAGATTCCAAAAAGGCATCATCAACAATGTCTAGTACAGGAGGTATAGCTAAAGGTCTACGCTGAGGCAAGATTAAGAAATCCCTAAGCCTGTTTTTCGAATCAGAAAAATCCTAGCTTTCCCAGTGGAAATCCTCCCTTAGAGTGTGCAAGGTTTCACCAAAAGAAAAATCCTCTGGAGGGGAAGGAGAGGGAATAGAGTCCTCTGCATCAGAATCCTCATAAGTAGATAAGGGTAAATTCAGATCATCAGAAGAATCAGGAAAATCAGAATACTGGTCAGAAGATTCATAAACAATTTCAGTCCTAGGTCTCTTAAAAGAGGGAGGTTGGCTTCCCCTGATTAAAGTTATAAGATCTTCAGCCATTCTTATCATTTGTTTTTTAGGCATAGAGGCCTGAGAATGCGGCCTGGGTGTTGGTTTTCTAGGCATGGTTCGAGGTTTAGGCATTAAAGAAGAAGGAGGTGATGGTTTAATATGCAAGTCCATAGGCCTGAATAGACCCTCAGAAGCCGGTGCCTGCACAGCAGCTCCAGACCCATCCAAGGTAGAGACATCTGCAGGATCCACAGTTGAAGCATCTCGCGGCATACCGGACTCCGAATCCGTCTCAGTAGAGGCCTGTGAATCAGAAGTAGCAGGTATCAGGGGCTGCGAAAGCGCCTCACTGAGTACTGGTGAACTGGAGACTGGCTTAAGAGAAGCGTCGTCGGCAGCTTTGGACCAATGTGGCCTGTCTCTGTCTTTATCTTTGTGTTTTTTCAGAATTCAGGTAGTCGGATGGCTTACCGACGACATTTCTGGGTAACTGAACCGAGAACCGAAATATTTAGAGGCGAAAATATACCGACGACGGATAGTGCGTTGATTAAATAAAGCAAAAAAACGACAGCAAGGTACATTGTGATCAGCACCTAGGCAAGGAATACAGTACTTATGAAAATCTTTGTGAGGTATTTGCTTTCCGCAAGAAATGCAATTATTAACTTTTACTAACATCGGTAAGGAGCAATAAAAAGTTTCCCCAACGGGGTACTTAGCTTTAGTTGAAGACTTCGGTTCTGAAATTCGAAAACGAAAATTTCAGGAGTCGGCCCACCAGCACTTGCGAAATGCTTCTGCTTCAGGCACCGCATGACAAGAAAGACTGATGTAATAGCGTTGGCTGCATATTTTATACCCCTGATGACCTGACGTCATGGAAGAAGGGACAGCAACCAACACAGGACCCAAGACTTTGTTAATCAGGCTGACTGACGGCTACTGCAAGCAGACAACCCAAATGTAATGACTGCAACAGTGAAATACGAAGAACATCCACTGATGCAGTGTTTCTAGCTCTGGTGAGTGCAGAACCCCACAAACCCAAGATGGAAGGCTTCCATGAAGCTCCCAGCTACATTTAAATGGCCTAACCAGGGTTGGTGGGATCTGGGGCAAACCAGCCTCAGTGAGGCAGCCAAGGGATGCTAGACGTTTTCCAACAAGAAAGTAGGGACAACCTGCCCAGCCCAAGGGAAATTTCCCAAAACTCCAAAGGGCAAAGGTAATCCACAGCATCCTTTTGCACCAAGTTCAGAGATAAACCACTTTATCCCTGGATCCACAGCTGGGAGATGGACTCCTATGGAGAACAGTAACCTTCAAAAATAACACAACAAGTCACTATCTCTTTTCCTGTCCTATGGCCCAAGCAGGAAGAGAAGTTTGATATCCCAATGCTAGTGGATAGAGCCTGCCCCTGGACACCCTTAACACCAGAAGCCTAAAGAGGAATGCATTCCACCAAATAAGACAAAGTACAGTTGTGTACACTTACCATAAATGCAGATGTTCGAGTGTATTCACTGTTGCAGTCATTACATGTGGGTAATCTGCTTGCAGGTTGCCCCCAGTCGGCCTGATTAACAAAGTCTTGGGTCCTGCATTGGTTACTGTCTCTTCTTCCATGACGTCAGGTCGTCAGGGGTATAAAACATGCAGCCAACGCCATTACATCAGTTTTTCTTGCCCTAGATGTCAGGTGCCCCCCTAATGGAGAGCAAATAAACATGATAACACAAAGGAATACCTTCAACAAAAAGCAAATACACCAAAAAGGCTTTTAAGCATAGTAAAGGAAAGTAGAGGTATAGCCAGAAGAAATTAGGGGGCTGGAGGGAGGGTAACCAGGACTACAATAGTGAATACAGTCGAACATCTATATTTATGCTAAGTGTACACAACTGTACTATGTTCTTCGTGTTTCACTGTTGCAGTCATTACATTTGGGTAGATTCCCAAAGCTATGGTTGGGAGGAGGAGTTTATATAGCATTATGGCCAGCTATAAGGCCCTGCAAGACAGCAGTTGCAAAGCCAGCTCTGGATTTACAGAAAATTGGCAAATGATAATGCTTGGTGAAAGTATGTACTGAACTCCAGGTAGCAGCTTCTAGGATGATCCTGGTAGGAACACCTCTGAGGAAGGCTGCAGAAGTAGATGCAGCCCTGGTGGAGTGAGATCTGATCCCCTGGGGATAGGTTTTCCATGGTGCTTATAGCAGAAATGAAGGCAATGGTTTATCCATTTAGAAATGGTTTGTTTTGAAATAGCCTTCCCTTCTGCCCCTGCAGCAAATGCTACCAGCAGTTGCTCAGATTTTCTTAGAGGTTTAGTCCTGTCCAAGTAGAATCTAAGTTGTCTGTGCACATCCAAGGAATGGAGAATCCGTTCCACTTTGTCCTGTGGATTGGGAAAGAAGGTTGGCAAATGAATGGACTGATTAAGAGCCACACTGGATACCACTTTGGGCATGAAGGATGGATTGGTCCTGAGTGACACCCTGTCCGCATGAAAGATGATGAAAGGCTCCACTGCCATAAGGGCCTGTAATTCAGATATCCTTCTAGCTGAAGTGATTGCTAAAAGGAAAGCTCTTTTCCAAGAAAGAAATTTTAAGTCTGCAGTAGAGCTGGATGCAGTAGAGTGAGTTTCTCCAATACAAAGTTAAGGTCCCAGGCAGGGGTCAGAGCCCTCCTGAGTGGTCTCACGGTTTTGGCCCCTCTGAGGTACTGCTTGAGAAGAGGGGAGGTTCTGTGTTATAATGAGCTGAAATGGTGGAGGCGTGAATTTTAATGGAGGAAAAAGACAGGCCTTTGTGAAGCATCTCAGTTAAGTATTGCAAAATCTGAGGTAAATTGGGCGCTGCTGTGCTCATCCCTTGAGATTGGTTCCAGGCACAGAATCTTTTCCATTTTTCAGCATAAGATTTTTCTAGTACTAGGTCTCCTTGCCTCTAAGATGACATTCATCACAGGTTTGCTGAGGGATGATAAGGGTGAATTTAAGTGATTATCCACGCTGCAAGGTTCAATGTTGGAAGCTGAGGGTGCAGAATTTGGTTCCCCTGCTGAGACAGCAGGGAAGGGGTCTGAGTCAGGTGCCAAAGAGATAACTGCGACTCACTGCGCAGGAGGGGGTACCAGTGTTGGTGCGGCCAGTCTGCAGCAATCAAGATCATCCTTGGTTTGTCCTGTTTGACTTTTAGTAGAACTTTGGAGAGCAGAGGGAGTGGGGGGAAGGCCTAGACTGATAGGTTTTTCCAGCTGAAGGACAGAACATCCACTTTACAGGCTTGTTTGTGGGGAGTCCTTGTGCAAAACTTGTCCAATTGGTAGTTCTGTGGGGATGCAAAAAGATCTATGTCTGGCCTCCCCTACTTGCTTGTCAACATGTTGAAAATCCTTGGTTCCAGTTTCCACTCATGTGGGTCCATGAGGTTTCTGCTTAGTCCGTCTGCCAGTGTATTTAATTTTCCTTGCAGGAATTGAGCTTGTAGATGCACTTGGTAGCTCAAGGCTGTGTTCCACAATGCCATGGCTAGTCTGCAGAGGGGGTAGGATTGCGTACCCCCCTGCTTGTTTATGTACCACATAACCGTGGTGTTATCCGTCTTTACCATTAGTTGTCCTGGAAGAATGTAGTCCTTTAAGGCTGTCAGAGCATTCTGTACAGCTAACATTTCTTTTTGATTGATATGTAGGTGCATTTGACTTGGGTTCCATTTGCCCTGAATGCAACTCCCTGCCAGGTGAGCCCACCATGCATAGTCTGATGCATCTGTTGTTAGGGTTTGGGCAGCAGGGGGTAGTGTGAATGGTAGTCCCTTGTTTTGGTGAGAATGTTGACTCCATAGACTTTTTAGATACCACTGTAGTTTCCTCATATGCAGTATTGCATATGGAATTAGAAGAATGCAGGACGCCATAAACCCCAAGGCTTGCAGTATTTGTCTTGCAGATAGCAGGGTTTTTGTGGCCACTTGTTTGAAATAGGTTACCAAATGACTTTGCTTTTCTGGTGTGAGGTAAGCCATCTGGGAAGTTGTATTCAAGCTTGCTCCCAGGAATATAATTTGTTGAGAGGGTACCACTTGTGATTTCTTTTTGTTTATCTGTACCCCAGACAAGTTAGAACCCTTTTTGCAAACGCCGGATGATTCAAAAGTATGCTCTGGCTTCCTGCCTGAATTAGACAATCGTCCAGGTATGGGTATATTTGAATACTTCTTTGCCTGCAAAATGCAATTACTGGAGCCATGCACTTTGTGAATACCCTGAGCACAGTAGACAAGCCAAAGGGCAGTGCAGAAAACTGATAATGTGTGCAGCCTGCTTTGAAACGTAGGTATCTTCTGCAAGATTTCCTGATTGGGATGTGCAGGTATGCGTCTTTTAAATCTAGTGTTGCCAACCAGGTGTCTTTGCCTAGCATAGGAAGTAATTGGTGAAGAGTCAGCATCTTGAATTTTGGAATCCCCAGGAAAGGTGTTTAGAGTAGACAGGTCCAGGATTGGAAGCCATGATGTCTTTTCTGGGTACCAGAAAAAGTCTGGAGTAGAAACCTTGTCCCTTTTCCTCTTCTGGTACCAGTTGAATAGCCCCCATGCTTGAGAGGGAAAGTACTTGTTTTTGAGCCTCTGCCCACTGATTTGGGGGCAGGTCTGGCCACCCATTTGGTGTTGGCAAAGTTTGGAAATGAAATATGTATCCCTGGGACACTATATGTAAAACCCATTTGTCCTGGGTTATGAGTTCCCAGTTCTTTGCATGAAGAGCAATATTTCCCCCCAAAGGGGCAGTCAAAAGATAAAGTGCTTGTGAATTTTAAAAGGAAGTCATCGAGACTGTTTACCATAGGAGGGTATCTTGTTATTTCCAGATTTGGAAGTGGAGGCCCCCCACTGCTTAGTTCTGAGAGTCCCCTGGGACTGAAAACTGGGGTTTTTGCTGTGTTTGGGTTTGGCTTGAGAAGATCTGGAAGGGACTGGAAAGGACCAATTCTTAGTAGGCCAGTGCCTACTAAATCTAGGAGGTTGCACTTGTAAAAAGTCTTTAACAGTTTGCATAGATTTAGCTTCATCTTCCATCTTTTTAAGAACTTCTTCAGCCTTATTGCCAAACAGGTGGTCCTGATTTAAAGGAGCATCCAACAATTTAGCTTTAACATGATCAGGCAAAGATTGCTCCTTAAGCCAAGCATGCCTTCTAAGCACAGACCCAGTAACAGCAGCCCTGCAAGAGGCCTCTAAAGAATCAAAACCACATTGCAAAGTATGTTTTCCAGCTTGTTCAGCAGAATGCATTAAGTCCTGTAAATCTTTATTTTCCACACAGTCAGGAATCAACATCATTTTCTGTTTAAGCAGTCCAATAACATGTTGCTGATATTTTAACATATGCAATTGGCAGTTTAAAGCTCTGATTGCCAAGGTTGCAGAAGTATAAACCTTTTTACCCCATCTATCCAGCGCCCTGGAGTCTCTATCAGAAGGGGTAGGATTTTTAGCAGTAGAAGCGTTAATGCCCTTAGGCCCCTGAGAAATAGTCTCTGGATCAGCAACAGGATTTTTGAAAAGGAACTTGTGGGACTCAGGAACCCTGTAGTATCTGTCAGGTTTACTAGGAGCAGGAGACAGGGAATCAGGGGCCAAACTGGATTCCGAGAAAACATCATCAACAATGTCTAGTACAGGAGGTATAGCTAAAGGCCTATGCTGAGGTAGAAGGAGGAAATTCCTAAGCCTCTTTTTTGAATCAGAAAATTCCTGGCTTTCTAGTGGAAATGCTCCCTTAAAGTATGTAAAGTTTCCCCAAAAGAAAAATCCTCTGGAGGGGAAGCAGAGGGAATAGAATCCTCTGCATCAGAATCCTCACAAGTAGGTATGGACAAATCCAGGTCATCAGACGAGTCAGAAGAAACAGAATCCTGATCAGAAGATTCATAATCAAGCTCAGCCCTAGGCCTCTTGGGGGGGGGTTTGACTATCCCTGATAAGAGTTATTAGATCTTCAGCCATTTTTATCACTTGTTTTTGAGGCATAGGGGCCTGAGCATTTGGCCTGGGTGTCGTTTTTTAGACATGGATCGAGATTTAGGCCTTAGTAATGAAGGCGGTGTCGATTTAATATGCAAGTCTGTAGGCCTTAATACACCCTCAGAAGCCAGTGCCTGCACAGTGACTCCGGACCCATCCAAGGTAGAGACATCCGCGGGTTCCATAGTTGAAGTATCTCGGGGCATACCGGACTCCAAATGGGTCTCAGTAGAGGCCTGCAAATCAGACGTAGCGGGTATCAGAGGCTGCAAAAGCGCCTCACTGAGTACCGGCGAACTGGCGAATGGCTTAGGAGAAGCGTCGTCAGCAGTTTTGGACCTCGGTGGCCTGTCTCTGTCTTTATCTTTGCATTTTTTCGGAATCCCGGTAGTAGGATGGCTAACCAATGACATTTCTAGATAATTAAACAGAGAATTGAAATATTTAGAGGCAAAAATATACCAATGACGGATAGTGCGCTGATTAAATAAGGCACAAAACCGACAGCAAGGTACTTCGTGGTCATGGCCTAGGCAAGGAATACAGTACGAATGAAAATCTTTATGAGTATTTGCTTTCCACAAGTAATGCAATTATTAACTTTTATTGACATCGGTAAGGAGCAAGAAAAAGTTTTCCCCAACAGGGTACTTAGCTTTAAGTTGAAAACTTCAGTTCTGAAATTCAAAAACGAAAATTTCAGGAGTCGGCCAACCGGCACTTGCGACCTGCTTCTGCTTCGGGCACCACACGGCAAGAAAGACTGATGTAATGGCGTCGGCTGCATGTTTTATACCCCTGACGTCATGGAAGAAGGGACAGCAACCGACGCAGGACCCAAGACTTTGTTAATCAGTTCGACTGAGGGCAACCTGCAAGCAGATTACCCAAATGTAATGACTGCAACAGTGAAACACGAAGAACATCTGCAAGATCCTCAACCAAAGCCACAGACACTGGGATGCAGGAAACATGGGCACCCTAGAAGGGTGGGGGGGCATCACATCTCCCTCCCTACATAGGAAACAAGAAATAAGTCATCTGCTAAGCCCATTGAGGGGATGTATTACACAAAATAGGCTTCCTGGCCAAGAGGAGACACCTGGAAACCAACCCACAGCCCTAAAGATCCTAGGACAGCCCAAACAAAGCTCTCCCCCAGTAGACCATTGATTCAGGGTACAGGCAGACAGCAAAAGACAGGAGCCATAAAAACTGGTGGAAACTCTTCGACACTTGGACTTCTCCAGTGCTCCCAGCTGTAAGAATTCCAGTGCAAGAGAAGAAAAGACCCAGCCTCAACCCTGGTCCCAGCTCAGAGGAGTCCAATGGAAAAAAAGAAAAGAAGAGAGAACCTCAGCCATCCCTATGGACTTCAGCTAACCTGAAGGCAGGAAGCCTACATAACTAGACAATGGGAGTATAACTGTGCCACAAGCAGCCTGGGCAACCAGGAATCTAGATGGCCCCAGGTCACCAAGAAAAGTACTGTCCCACCCACAAGGGAAGGAATACCACTGGGGAGCAAAGTTCCTCACCTAGAACAGAGAGCTTACAGATGGCAGTCCAGAAGGACACCAGCACCAGACAACACCATCCTAAAAGACTGTCACTACTGGAGATGAAGACAGGACCCCGGGGGGGGTCTCACTACAAAGGTCTGAAACAAGGCAACCTAATGCAAGTACTCCAAATAGGGGACATGGAGGGTCTCTCTTCCTATCCAGCTTAAGCTCCAGCAGCCACTATCATACTGGTTCATAGGTTCATACCAAGCGTAAAGTCAAAAGAGATCATTAATTGTCTCAGCCACATCACCCAGCATCCCATAGGTAACTAGTAATGCCCCCCCCCCCCCATTGGTGAAAACTCTGATGATCCAGCCAATCATTCAGACTGGTGTTAAATGTGGCTAGGATAGTACTCTGCTTGATAGGTAAGGGCACCCTATTCCAGAAAGAGAGTATACATCAGGTTAGATTATTTGCCATGCCATCTGGTTTTGTCATTGTGATAGTGTATGTTTACATCTCTAGAACAAGTGTTTGTCTTACCACGTGTTCTGTTTAGTAGAAGGAGTTCAAACGGTGCTGGGTCATTTATAGCACAGAATGCTAAGCAGAGGTCACTCTTCAGGTATCTGCATGATACCAAGTAGAACAAAAGAGCTTTAGTCTATCATAAGTAAGGAAACTGAGAACCGAGATTGGTGAGGTCTCTCAAGCTGGGTTAGGTGCTTGTTGAGGTACATGTAGAAGGATGCATTATATTCAGTGTTGGACTTAACAAAAGAAAATTGGACTGTAATTTCTTTGGATCTCAAAGAAATGCCACAAAGGACAAGCGGTGCAAGATAGAAGGATTTTTCTAAGCACCACAGAGATATGATGGATCAATATATGTACCCAAGTCCCTGATGACTGTATCATATTTAACTGGAATACTATTTATATGGTAAAAAAAAAACAGCGATGCTACATTTACCAAAGTAAACTATGCTGCATTTATTGGTAATAAGGGTAAGCCCATGATTAATACACCAAGCAGTTAGTTTGGTTCAGTCCTTGCAACAGAATGTGAGTATCAAAATAGGATCTGATAATCACCCTGTGTTTGCAATCAGCAGCAAATCTGGTTAGCCAAAGGTCCATGATATTAGTTTTTATGTCACAGAAATGTATAAATTAAGAGACTGGTATCAAAGACTGAGGAAACAAAGTTCTCTTTTACCAAAAGGGAGTCCACACCATCAGAAACATGAAGTGACCAGTACAGTGGACCATCCAAGGCAGGGAGAAGGACGACCAGCATATCAGAAGTCAGTCTCACCCAAAACCATATAGAATGGCAGGGATGAGAGAGAAGACTCCCTATGAACCCCTCCAATAATGATAAAATAAACAGAAGCACTCAAGAACTGAGCAACTAAGATATCTCAGTCCAAAAGAAGTAAAGGGTAAGGCCCCCTCCTCCCTTTCCCCACAACAGAGGAAGAAGGCAGTGTCCCTGACAGAAAAGTAGCCCAACCTTAACACAACCAAGCTAACATGGATGCAGAGACAAAGAGAAGTCTCTCTGTTCTGTGTCAAGGGTATAAGCAAGTCTCTTATGGAGAGTGAGAATGCAAATGGTGAGGAAGGTCTATTCCACCAAAGTGGGGCCAGCCCCCTTCACCCAGATGGCATCTAGCAAGAAATGCAACCCTTGCGCAAACAGCCTGCAGCATGTGACTGCTCAGCTCATTCCCTGAAGAACAATGTCAGCCATGCCATCCACTGCAGGTACACAGCTGTGCCAAACATTAGCACAAATATATCAATTGTGCATTCCAGACAGGACCTAAGGTGGGTGTCCATTTACACAGCATTCAACAGGGTCACAGTAAAACCCATCCTGATACCAGCCCCACAGTAGGCCCCCTTGAAAAATGTTATGAATTACTTCAGCACAAGGGTCAGAAGCTTGCAGATTTGAGATATTCTAAGCCTCAAGGTGAAAAAATAAAGGGCTATCCCTCTGTGGGTTACCTCTGTCATTCAACTGGGATGGACAAAATGGGTCTTTAGGCAAACTGGAGAATACCAGACAAGTCAGACATGGGCTGTCTGTACAAAACTCCTCTGCAATCTGCTGGGGACCTATATAAATAATGGTCTCTTCTAGAAGATGCAGCAACAGAGTTAGAGTGCCTCCATACCTCTAAGAAAGCATTTAAGAAGGCTGGCTCCTATCAAGGTACCATCAAGGAGCCTGGTCACAATTTGAAAGTAGCACCTGGGGTAAAGTCCACTTAAACCTTCATACACTACAGTGCCTACCTAGCACAGGCATCACCTATGATTGGCAGAAGAAACCCTGACACACTGAAGCTTTGTCTACCTCACAAATGAAGATCTCCCCACTCAATCATGCTCCCCATAGGCACAAAGTAGAAAATCCCCAAACTCCAGCATTCCAACCCACCACTGTTCCTTATTTCTACAGGATTGTGAGATGCTAGGTCAACTGGAGCATATGAATAAGAGAACGTGTCGAAATCTGCACTAGGCTTGCAGCTGGAATAAAACACCGGTCCCTAACACTGAAGTCCTGTACCGGACAACCACTTGATCTTTAACACTCTGTCTGGAGTCCCAGAAGCAAACTCAACGCATTACTTATTCGCTGCTAGGGGCAGCCTGTCCACTATGGCCAAGAGAAAGCACAAAGAGAAGCCTCAGTCCTGAGTATCCCCAGTCTATGATCAGAGCACTTAGGAGTCATGATCCACAATTAAGCTAAGTAGATTTAGGACTCTGTAAATCATACAAGAAAAAGATGGTAGAAACGCCCTCAGATATACCACTCAGGGCAAGAGCCAGGAGTTTGCCTCTTCCAAGCCTCTAAACCTCCAAAGATAAAGAAGCCAAGAACAGGAATGAGACCCCAGCAGCATTGGTAATAATTGCTGACCTGAAGAGAGACCACAGACAATGCAGACCTACCTCAAGGGGGACTAGTTCCTAATCATTCCTCCCAGCATCAATTAAGGTGCTGAAACTCAGGCCACTCATCTGGCAAGAAGACAGATCTTCCCAATAGTCCCTCAGGGAGCTTACTTCCACTAAAGGGCATTAGAACACAAAGCAATAACTTTTTTTTTTATTAGCAGCAACTGCCAATATCTATATGTCAATAACAACTGATTAAGCATTTTTAGCAGCAACTGCCAGAATCTCAATTTGCACTGATTAAGCAGCAAAAAAAGAACTGGTACGAATGAAGGATGAAGACTCTTATGCCGTGAACACAGAATATCATGGCATGTATCATTATAGGCACAAACCACCTCCATGCATGGTAACTTCAGAAAAGGATGCTGAAAGTTGACCTGTGTAAAGGATAAATGCAATCACACGACATGTTGGTCTTCAGAATGGGCATCCAAGTGTCAATAATCAAGTACCTGGTCAGTATGCAAGATGTGTACCCTTTTCACCTGAAATTGGAACTTAAGTAATTTCCTTCAGGGTTGGGAAACCATTGCTCTTATGCATCCATCCTCCACATTTTTTCTCTGCAATTTGTGCCTTGTATCTGATGGGTCTCTATGAAGGGACTAACGTTCATGTCCAGTAACTAATACTAACTGCATCAGTGTTCAACATGACAGACTACCTTAAATCAGTCAGGTTAGCTCACCCAGTCGCGTTTAAAAGCACCATTTTCCTCAAAAAGCAACTTGTCCTGGGATGATGTAGAAACAGTATGGCAATGTAATATGGCAGTAGTGTGGTACAGGTATCTTCATCTTGATTAAATGGACAGTCCACTATTTTCTATCTTTCTTTTCACCAATGAAGTGACATGGACCTGGTACAACATCACAGAGTCTTGCATTTCCCATACCACCATCATCACCATCGGAAAGAAATGAACTGAGCTCCAACTAGAATCTGCAATGTATCACCTGGGAGAGGACAGCAGTCAAAGGACACCTGGCCTTTTACCATCCTATAAAAAACAACCAGAAATCCACTTTTTAGCAGCTTCACTGGAATAACGGACAGAAACAACTTAATGTACTGACACATTAATTCCTGCCTTGACATCACAAACTGTTACTCACTGCAAAATGACCATCTGGGCCATGCACAGCAGGTAGCCATTATCTACCCTAGAGACCCTGATAAGAGTTTCGTCTTCTGGCACCACTGCTGAAAAATATGGGCTGGGGTTTGGCATACAGGAGCTTGACTCACAGACAAGAGATACAGGGTTTGATTGTTACCATGGGACTTTGGCTGGGCTTAAAATGGCCTACAGGGACAGCTTACCTATGAGACAGAGTTTCCTGGGTGAGTTCAGCATAATGGTTAAGGTCTTCACCTCATAAACGTAAGGTACAGGGTTTGATTCTGACCATGGGTTACTAGCTAGGCTTAAAATGACCTATCAGGGCAGTTAGCCAACAATTAACTTATTAACCTTATGAATGCAAATGCTTTCTTCCATCCTTTGGCACTTGCAAAACAAAGCTCAATGACAACAAAAGCTGTGTTCTCAGATTACATGCTTAAAAGTGATTTGCATAAACAAGTACAGCTAATAAAATCTTTATAAAATTACAGAATCACACAAAACACTAAACATACAGTAAGCACTGTAAAGCAAAGAAAAACACAAATGGTATATATGACAATGCAGAGAAAATGCAAACATATCAGCTTAACTTGAATTGCACCTAGCCTGCTGTATCCACCATAGTTTAATCCTTGATAAAACGCAAATGAAAAAAAAAAAAAAGAGACCCACCATGCATTTTTCAACATGAGCTGCTCCTAATCTCACAAGTTCTTTCAGACGCGGGGCCAGCTCCCCCTTCTTGATGGCTGTCAAGTCATTTAGAGAATACAGGTGAAGGTCCTCGGTCAGGTGACCTGGTTCTGTATCAAAGTGATCCAGAAGGCTGTGGAAAGTAAACACATGCGTCACTGTGGGGTCCCCTTCTCGTCTACAACAGACAGCATTATGACAATCTGACACAGACAAATTGTGGAGTGTGCACACACATATATGCATACATACCACACACTTGTGCATATATATATATATATATATATATATATATATATATATATAGTTCCCCTTCACAAAGTTGAATGGCCACAATCTCTAAAGTCATATGGCCGAGACCATATGCTCGAAGTTGTGGAAGCTCGACTCTGTGAATGGGGAATGGCATACAGTGCAGAACGACAGATTTCCCTTTCTGCGCTGTAGTGCGATCTCAGAGTTGGAATAAATAAGTAGCGGGAGGTGTGGGAGGTGCAGGGGGGCTTGCTCCCCCTGCGGAAATACTTTGTTGTGTTATGGTTCTCTTTTTTCAGCTCCCTTTCACAAAGTCGAGCTTCAGAAACTAGAACATATGCCTTCAACCATATGCATTTCGAGTTTCTGAAAGTTCGACTTTGTGAAGGGGAACCATATATATATATATATATATATATATATATATATATATATATATATATATATATATATATATACACATATATATACATATATATAAATATATGTGTTACAGTTTGTCTATGCAAAAAAACATAAAAGATTACTGTATACATTCAGGAGTAACAAGCAAATTTTATACATCCATACAAGGGTTCAGTACTGCACTGTAACAAACCCACTCTGCTAAGGAGGATAAAAGGGAGTCAAATCTAGCTGAAGAAGAAGAAAGTACAGTTGAGTAAGTAAACTTACCATAATAGTAGATGTTGGAATTATCACTACTGCAGCAACCTAAGCTATACGAGTTATACCCTGCATAGGATTTAACAGCCAATCAACTTCCAAAGCTTTAGGGCACCATCCATGCATTCAAACTGCTGTACAACTCAAGTTGAGTTGACTAAAATACAGGTTTGGGCGCCAAGCCATTTACAGCTTTCATGCCAACTGACAGATGGAGGCTAAGCCCTGCTAGGAAAGCAAAACCACATGTCTGTACCCTGGCATAAAAAACAACAAAAGACAAAGGGGATGAAGGGAGGGAATGGCTACTGCAGCAGTGAATATTCAAACATATGACCATCACACTGATCATTGCTGAAGTAGCCTAAGCTATATTGGTAGACTCCCACATTCTAGAATATCTGGGAGGTGGAAGAGGAAGTGTCCAAGAGCCCCTGGAGAACGGTCCTAACAATGCCTGACAGCGATGGAAAAGGAGTCTAGTTTGTAGTGTACTGTAAATGTACAGAGGACCAGGTTGTTGCTTCTAGAATACTTTGAGTCCAACCATTTCCAAAAAGTTATAGGTGATACCAAGACCCTGGTAGAGTGTGATTTGACCATGCCTGGAATAGTTTTGTTGTGGTGGGCATAAAAAAAGGAAATAGTCTAAGACAACCATTTGGAAATAGTCTACTATGACAGGCTGTTCATTCTCCTTACCTTCAAGAGAAATTAACAACTGACGGGAAGTTCTGAAATATTTGGTTTTGTCACGATAGTACCACAGTTGTCTGTGGGTGTTCAAAGTAAGAAAAATTCTTTCTCCCTCATTTTTGGGTTAAGGAAAGAATGCACAGAAATGGACTGTTTGGCTTAAAGTAAACTCTGATACCACTTTAGGCATAAAAGATGGAGTGGTTTTCAAAAAAACCCTACCTCTAAGGAAAATGAGATAAGGTTGACCCACCATAATAGTTTGCAATTCAGATTTTATTTTTATAGAGGTCAGAGCAATCAATAAAACTATTTTCCATGTTAAAAACCTCAACTCACTAGATAAACTTGTTCAAATGGAGCAAGTATTTGCTTCTCGTTAACAAATTTAAGATCCCAAGGAGGAGACACCAATATTCTTGAAGATCTCTTATGATGCACCCCTTTCAAAAACATTTTGACATCAGAATGCATTGAAAGATGGGGATCCATGGACAGACATGCTGAAATGATCCTTACCAGAGGAGTACGCCATGCCATGGGACAATAACTCACACAAATATTGCAAAACTAGGGAAATGCTAGCCTGAATGGGTGCTGGTTATTTTGTTGGTACCAACTAGGAAAACCTTTTCATTTACTTATCTATGACTTTCTACTAAGCAGGCTTTGTTGTACATCCTCAGTAAGCAGGTATTAAGACCCTATCATCCAGGCAGTAAGCTGCAATTGTTTGAGGTCAGGATGTATCAAACACCCCTGTTCTTGTGTGAACAAATCCAGTCTGTGAGAAAGCTTGTAGTAATTGCCGCTGGCCAATTCCAAAAGAAGGGGGCTCACTGTTGCCTGGATAAGAAGGGAGTCACGGCAATGATCTCTGGGGATTCTTTCTGAAACTTTCGCTGCCTTTCCAGGGCTTTGATAGAGTCTTGCAGCAGAATTTTACCAGACTGTTCAGAAAGGAAGCAAAAAGGTTTACTATTGATCAAGTCTTGGAAGATTCCAGATCTAGTTTCCATTTATAAGGGTCTGCCCTTGTTATGCTCAGCTTGTCTGTCACATAGTTTTGCTCTGATGGAATGTAGCACAACCGCAGAGTGAGACTGTGCTGTAAAGCTATATGTCATGCTAACATGGCTAGTCTCCACAGGGGTAAGATCTGGACCCCCCCCCCTTGCTCATTTAAGTACTGCAAAACTGTGGTATTTTCTGCAACTACTTGAATAGGTCCTGGGGACCCAAGATGATTCAGAAAGTTGACAGCTTTGATAATGGCTAGCATTTCTTTTAGGTTTACATGCTTTGGTCTGCCTTTCTTGTGCTAAGGACCTTGCATTTTTATCCCCATGGATTCTGCTCATCAAGCAAAGTTCAACGCATGTTTTGTGACTGACTGCTTTGGGAAGAAGGGGAGATCTGAATTCAGGGATATATGATGTCTCCCCCAAGTGATCTCTTATTTTACCAAAGCTAGAATTTAAAAAGATAATGGATATTAGTGCATGCACAAAAGAGGCTTCAGATGCCATTGTAACTTTTTCATGTAAAGACTTACAAGAGGTGGCATGACAATCATGGATGTCACGAGACTGGGAAAAGTACAGCTGTGTACACTTACCATAAATGTCGATGTTCGAGTGTATTCACTGTTGCAGTCATCACACTTGGGTTTATCTGCCTGCAGGCAGCCCTCAGTCGGCCAGAATATCAGTCTTGGGATTTCTGCATCGGATGCTGTCGCCTCTTCCATGACGTCAGGTCGTCAGGGGTATTAAAACATGCAGCCGACGCCATTACATCAGTTTTTCTTGCCGCAGATGTCAGGAGCCCAGAAAATAGGAAGCAATTACATGGTGTGGAACACCTCCAGTAAAAATACATGCCAATGCCATAAGATATGGCCAAAAAAGAGGATAGGTGATAAGTATAGATAAGTCAGGGGGCTGAAAGGAGGGTAACCAGGACTGCAACAGTGAATACACTTGAACATCTACATTTACGTAAGTGTACACAACTGTACTATATTCTTCGCGTTTCACTGCTGCAGTCATCACACTTGGGTTGATTCTCAAAGCTGAGGAAGGGTGGAGGCAGGCAAGAAGTATTAGGCCTGGCTAACAGGCCTTGTAAAACTGCTGTAGCAAATCCAGCTCTGGATTTAGAAAAGACAGGTAAATGGTAATGGTTGGTGAAGGTGTGTACTGAACTCCAGGTTGCAGCTTCCAGGATGTCCCTGGTAGGGACTCCCCTGAGAAAAGCTGTAGAGGTTGAGGTAGCCCTAGTGGAATGGGTTCTGATTCCCTGTGGGTTAGGTTTTCCATTGTGTTTGTAGCAGAAATGGATGCAGTGTGCTATCCATTTGGAGATGGTTTGCTTTGAAATGGCCTTGCCAGCTGCCCCTGTAGTAAAGTTGACTAGCAGCTGGTCAGATTTTTTGAAAGGTTTAGTCCTGTCAAGGTAGAACCTAAGCTGTCTGTGCACGTCCAAGGAGTGCAGAATACTTTCCCTTTTATTCTGAGGATTAGGAAAAAAGGTGGGTAAATGGATGGATTGATTTAAAGCCATACTGGATACCACCTTGGGCATAAATGATGGGTTAGTCCTGAGGAAAACCCTGTCCGCATGGAAGATAATGAAGGCTTCCATAGCCATAAGGGCCTGTAACTCAGACACTCTTCTTGCTTAAGTGATGGCTAGAAGTAAGGCTATTTTCCAACTGAGGAATTTTAACTCTGTTGTAGCAGCAGGCTCAAAAGGGGGACACGTGACTTTCTCTAGTACAAAGTTAAGGTCCCAGGCAGGAGTGGGAGCTCTCCTCGGGGGTCTTAAATTGTTAGCTCCTCTCAGGAACTGCTTGACCAGAGGGTGAGAAAAGAGGGGTGGCTCAGTATTGTTATGAGCTGAGATGGCAAAGGCATGAATCTTAAATGAAGAGAAGGATAGGCCTTTGTGGAGCAGCTCTGCTAGGTAACCTAGGATTTGAAGTAAGGTAGGCACGGTTGTGTCTTTACTCTGAGACTGGCACCAAGATCAGTATCTTTTCCATTTTTTTTAATAGGATTTCCTAGTACTAGGCCTCCTGGCCTCAAGGATGACATCCAGCACCTGTTTGCTGAGGGTTGGTGGTGATGCATTCAGGTAATCAGCCAGGCTGTTAGGTTAAGCGTTTGCAGCTGAGGATGCAAAATATGGCCCTCCTGCTGTGACAGCAGAGAGGGGGTCTGATGCAGGTGCCAGGGTGGCACTGTTGTCAGACTGTGTAAAAGTGGGTACCAGTGCTGGCATGGCCAGTCTGGTGCAATCAGGATTGTCCTTGGCCTGTCCTGTTTCATCTTGAGTAGCACTTTTGGGAGGAGGGGCGGGGGGGAAGGCATAGATTGAGAGGTTTTCCCATGTAAAGGAAAGGGCATCCACTTTCCATGCTTGGCTGTGGGGAATTCTGTTGCAAAATTTGCTCAATTTATGGTTTTGGGGGAGGCAAAGAGGTCCACCTCTGGTGTTCTCCACCTGTGAATTAGAAGTTTGAATGTGTTTGGTTCCAGTTTCCACTCGTGTGGATCCTTTAGATTTCTGCTTAAATCATCTGCCAGTGAATTTTCTTTGTCTGGCAGGAATTGAGCTTGCAGGTGCACTTGACTGCTCAAGGCTGTGTTCCACAGAGCCATGGCTAACCTGCAGAGTGGGTAGGAATGAGTTCCTCCCTGCTTATTGATGTACCACATAACTGTGGTGTTGTCTGTCTTTATCAAGAGTTGTCCTGGAAGGATAAGGTATTTGAAGGCTGCCAGGGCATTCTGTACAGCTAACATTTCTTTCTGATTGATATGCAGGTGAATTTGTCCTGGGCTCCATTTGCCTTGAATGCATTTGACTGCCATGTGAGCCCCCCATGCATAGTCTGATGCATCTGTTGTCAGGGTTTGGGCGGTGGGTGGGGGGTGGGGTTGAGTGAAAGGGAGCCCCTTGTTGTGGTTGCGGGCCTCTGCCCACCAAAGGAACTCTGTCCTTAGGCAAGGAATGATCAGAATCACTGTTTCCAGGTCCTGAGAATGTTGACACCAGAGACTATTTAAGTACCATTGCAGTTTCCTCATATACAGTCTTGCATATGGAATTAGGAGAATGCATGACGCTATGAACCCTAGGGCTTGCAGTATTTTTCTTGCAGATAGCTGGGTTTGGGTGGCCAATAGTTTTAAGTAGTTTTGTCAAACAAACCTGCTTTTCTGGAGTGAGGAATGCCATCTGGGAAGTTGTGTTCAAGCTTGCTCGTAGGAATACCATCTCTTGGCTAGATACCAGATGTGATTTATTTTCATGGATGCTATACCCCAGAGAAGTTAGGAGTCTCTTTACAAATGTCAGGTGCTGGAGTAGCAGTTCCTGACTGTCCGCCTGAATCAGGCAATCGTCCAAGTATGGGTAAATTTGAATGTTTCTCTGCCTGCAGTATGCAATGGCTGGAGCCAGGCACTTTGTGAATACCCTGGGTGCAGTAGATAAGCCAAAGGGAAGTGCAGAGAAC
Source organism: Protopterus annectens (assembly GCF_019279795.1). Lineage (NCBI taxonomy): Eukaryota > Metazoa > Chordata > Ceratodontiformes > Protopteridae > Protopterus > Protopterus annectens. The sequence continues at coordinate 1,001,109,155 of NC_056734.1, read as the reverse complement.
TGATAGTGCATACAGCCTGCCCTGAAACGTAGATATTTCATGCAAGATTCCCTTATGGGGATGTGCAGATAAGCTTCTTTTAAGTCTAGGGTGACGAGCCAGGAGTCCTTGTCTAGCATAGGTAGCAGCTGTTGGAGTGTAAGCATTTTGAACTTTGGTACCACCAGGACGGTGTTGAGAATTGACAGATCCAGGATAGGGCGCCAAGAGTTTTCTTTTCTGGGCACCAGAAACAGTCTGGAGTAGAAACCCTGTCCCCTTTGCTCTGTTGGAACAGGCTGAATAGCCCTGATACTGAGAATAGCAGGTACTTGCTTTTGGGCCTCTGCCCACTGCTTTTGGGGAAGGTCCAGCAATCCGCTTGGGGTTGGCAGTGAGTGGAGGTAGAATCTATATCCCTGAGATACAATATTTAAGACCCAATGGTCCTGGGTAATGTATTCACAGTTTTTTGCATGCAGGGCAAGTTTTCCTCCTAGGGGTGCAAGTACTTGGGCATGGCTGAGAAGGATGCAGGAGAAGTCATTGTGAACTTTTCCATAACAGGGTGGCTTACCACTCCCTGTTTTTGAGGTGGGAGCACTCCATTGTTTAGATCTGTGCATACCCTGAGACTGAAGTCTTTGTGGTCTGTTGCCCCTGGCTTTGCACTGAGAAGGCCTGGTAGGGACTGGAAAGGACCAGTTTTTTTGAAGGCCAATGCCTACTGAATCTAGGTAGCTGTACCTGTAAGAAATCTTTAACAGTTTGCATAGATTTAGCTTTTTCCTCCATCTTTTTAAGAACTTCTTCTGCTTTTGTGCCAAACAAACATTCTTGATTTAATGGAACATCTAATAATTTTGCTTTGACATGGTCTGGCAAGATTTGTTCCTTCAGCCAAGCATGCCTTCTCAGAACAGAACCAGTGACAGCAGCCCTGCAAGATGCTTCTAAGGCATCAAAACAACACTGCAAAGTATGTTTACTAACTTGGTTTGCAGAATGCATTAACTCTTTATATCTCTATTTTCTGCACAATCAGGAATTAACAACATTTTTTGTTTAATTAGTTCCATAATATGCTGCTGGTACTTCAACATGTGAAACTGGCAATTTAAAGCCCTGACTGCAAGAGCTGCACAGGTATATACCTTCTTACCCCATCTGTCTAAAGCCCTAGAATCCCTGTCCGAAGGTGTAGGGTTTTTGGCTGCAATAGCCTTAACACCTTTAGGTCCCTGGGAAATGGTCTCTGGAGCCGCAGTAAGATTTTTAAAGAGGAATTTGTGAGAGTCAGGTACTCTGTAGCACCTGTCAGGTTTTCTAGGAGCTGGAGGTAAAGTATCGGGGGTAAGACTTGATTCCATGAAGACATCATCTACAATATCCAGGACAGGGGGTATAGCTAGAGGCCTGTGCTGAGGCAAGTCTAAAAATTTCCTGAGTCTCTTTTTTGACTGTGGGTAGTTTTTACATTCCCAGCGGAAATGCTCTCTTAAGGTATGTAAGGTTTCACCGAAAGAAAAGTCCTCTGGAGGGGAGGCAGAGGGAATGGAATCTTCTGCATCAGAATCCTCATAGGTGGATAAGGGTATGTCCTGGTAATCAGAGGGTTCAGAGTCATCGGACTCAAGGTCTGTAGAATCAGAAAGAACATCAATTCTTTGTCTTTTAGTTGGGGAAGGCTGTCTTCCCCCAATTAAAGTAATAAGGTCTTCAGCCATTCTAAGCATTTGTTTCTGAGGCAAGGGAGCTTGAGAATGTGCTTTGATCATCGGTTCCCTAGGCGTAGTGCAAACTCTGGGCCTGAGAAATTCGGTAGTTTTAGTCAAAAACGAAGTAGTCGGTTTAATACAAACATTGGAAGGCCTGAATACACCCTCAGAAGCCGGTGCCTGCACAGCGGCTCCGGACCCATCCAAGGTAGAGACATCCACAGGTTCAATAGTCGAACAAGCATCTCGTGGCATACCAGACTCCGAATGGGTCTCAGTAGAGGCCTGCGAATCTGTAGAAGCGGGTATCAGGGGCTGCGAAAGCACCTCAATGAGTACCGGCGGACTGGTGACTAGCTTAATGGAAGCGGTGTCGGCAGTTTTGGACTTATGCAGTCTGTCACTGTCTTTATCATTACGTTTTTTTCAGATCGGTAGTCGGATGGCTTGGCGAAGCCATTTCAGAATACGGAGAACGAGAGCAAAAGTATTTAGCGAGAAAGACAGCCCGACGATGAATAGTTCGGGTGTTCAACAAGGCACAAAACCGACAGCGAGGAACGTGGTGGTCTGAGCCTAAACAGGTGATGCAGTAAGAATGAAAATCTCTGTGAGGTATTTGCTTTCCACAGGCAAGACAACTGTTAACTTTTTCTTACATCGGTTACAGCAAGAAAAAAAGGATCCCCAACAGGGTACTTAGCCTTAGAAGACTTCAAGTTTGAAACTCGAAAAATGAAAATTTCAGGTAGCGGCCAACCTGCATTTGTGAACTGCTTCTGCTTTGGGCTCCCGTGTGGCAAGAAAAGCTGATGTAATGGCATTGGCTGCATGTTTTATACCCTTGACGACCTGACGTCATGGAAGAGGCGACAGCATCCGACGCAGAAATCCCAAGACTCTGGTATTCGGGCTGACTGAGGGGTACCTGAAGGCAGATAATCCAAGTGTGATGACTGCAACACTGAAACACAAACATCATCGAGAGAGAAAGGATTTAGCGACAAATATAGCCCGACGAATAGTTCGGGCATTGAACAGGGAACAAAACCGACCAGAAGGAACATCATGGTCTGGGCCTAAACAGGTGACGCAGTTTAAGAATGAAAATCTCTGTGAAGTATTTGCTTTCCACAGGCAAGACAATTATTAATTTTTTCTGACATTGGTTAGTGCAAGAAAAAAGGATCCTCAATGAGGTACTTAGATTTAGAAGACTTCAGGTCTGAAATTTGAATAACAAAAATTTCAGGTAGCGGCCGACCGGCACTTGCGAACTGCTACTGCTTTGGCTTCTGCTCGGCAAGAAAAGCTGATGTAATGGCGTTGGCTGCATGTTTTATTACCCCTGACGACCTGACGTCATGGAAGAGGAGACAGCATCTGACCCAGAAATCCCAAGACTCTGGTATTCGGGCCGACTGTGGGCTACCTGAAGGCAGATAACCCCAAGTGTGATGACTGCAACAGTGAAACACGAAGAACATCCTGAGTTATTCCTTCTGAGTGACCCAAGAGTGGAACCCCCCTGGAATAGATCCAAATATAGATCTATGTTTTTCTTTCCCTTGTGGAAAACAAGCTCTTTGTACTGAGGTATCTAGCAGACACTCCAGAAACACAACCCTTCTGATGGAGTTAAAGACTTTTGAATGTTCTCTTGGAATCCCAGCCAATGTATTTGGAGATTTCTCACCCAAGGGAGAGATTCTGGACACTATGAAAAAGACTACAAAGATAAGCAAGTTGTCTAAATATAGAAACATGTCAATGCCCTGTAGCCTGCAATGGGCTACAACAGGAGCAAGACTCATTGTCAAGATTCCTGGAGTACTGAATAGCCCAAAGGGTAATTCAGAAAATGAATAATGAAATTCAGATACACAAAACCTTAAGAAACACCAGAAAGCTGTATAAATAAGAATGTGATGATATGCATCTTTTAAATCTACGTTTATAAAAAGCTCAAATGATGAAGAAGGGTAACAGGATACAAAGTGAAAGCATTTTGAATTTGGGCACTATAATAAACCAATTTAGGAAAAGAATACAGAATTTGTCTCTAGGCATTCTCATTTTTTGGCAATAAAAAAGTCCTTTTGCCATCTGGGAAGGAGGAACTGCTTCCATTACCCCTTGAGAAAGCATGTGCTGTAGAACAGGAGGGAAGAGAAGGATTTGATCTTGCAGATGTGGAGAAATTTCCTGAGGAGGAATTTCCTCCCACTGTCATTAGTATCCTAAGCTGGAACACCTTCAGAACGCATCTGTCTAAAACAATCTATTGTCAAAGAGAGAAACTGACATTCAGACTTTCTGGAAGAGATAAGGGACTGCTGGGGAGGGGGGACATTAAGGTCCCTTAAATAGTCATTCTGCCTTATTTGCTTGTCCTTTGTTCTGGGAGGTTCCAGCTTTCTTTTTGGGACCTCCCTGTCGCTGCTTTTGCTGAGGCTATTTATTTTATTTCTTGTAGAAAAATGAATATGCAGGACAAAAGCACCTCAACCACCCAGCAATCTTCAGCTATTCAGCTCTTTAATAAAAAGTTGATGAACAACCCAGTGGCCGATAGCCTAGTACCAACCTATGAACCTATAAACCAAGTCATACAAAGCAGATTTTTCCTTACATGAGGAAACTGCAACCAAACCATTCCTCATACTTTTATAATTAGTCAGAATCTTTAACATATATTAACCTGACAATTCCAAATTCTAAAAAAAATCAAATATGCAGAAGCATACACTTTGTCTGTCAGCTTACAGGTAAGCACTGTATGACTGGAGAAGGATTAGTATTAACAAATTGTTTGGCAGCAGCTGGATTAATTAAAGCTAAAACTGCTGGCTCAGGTCTGGCATTAGTGTATAAAAACTTGAAAGGCTGAGGAAATTTGTACATTTGATCTGCTTCCTTAGGAGCGGTAGGCTGGCTGTCAGGGAAACTACATGCTGCGGCAAACACATCCTTGGATGGGGAAAGGATCTGGGAATTTCAGTTGCAGCAACCCACTGTATTTTCTGAGGAACTGAGAAACCTTGGTGTTCTTCCATTGAAAACACTGGCATATTCTGGAAATACGGTCAAAGAGAATCCCTCACAGGGAAATTCAGATACCATGCTTTCCTCTGAATCTAAATTGGAAATCTGAAAAAAACTGCATGTCTTTTTTTTTTTTTTAACATTCAAAATCTCAAACCTCTTCAGGAAAAGAGGAATCCCTTGTTCTTTACCAGAAAGTAACTTATAAGGGTCACTATAACCTGTACAAGGCTCTGAGCCAAGCCCATTAAATTACTCCAGTCCAGAGAAAATACATTGGCACAGGAGAAGTTAATTGTTTAGTTTTCAGTTTCTTTTGATAGGAAAGTTGGGACAAACAGACCTATTATTGCCAGCAACAGCTTCCCCAGGGACGGGCACAACAATCTGGCTAAGCAGGGGTACATTCCCTGCCCCTCCTTCCTAGACTGACAAGAGTCTCTCCCTTGCCCACAGAGGGGACGCCATCAACCACAGAGGATGTGGGTAACCCCAAATCAATTGAGGCTATATGGACAACACCAGAGTGATCTGGGGAAAAAGATGAATGACTTGAGGAACCAGTATGACCACAGCAGTGCCACCTACCTGTGAATGATTCAATTTACTAACCTGGTGGGGTGGCAAAGGCTGTTTAGTTAGAACCAAATCCTTTACAAGGTGTACTCACTTCAGTAGAAAACTGGAAGAACAAGTACAAGCTGCCAAAGTTGTAAAAACAGGTTTATTCCAACACACAAAGCAAAGAACACTCCAAGATAGTAGCACCAGTTCACCAATAACCTAGGTTTCGTCCCAAGGAAATGACTTCATCAGATTGGTGAAGTAGTACTGCTTATTTATATCATAATGAATTAAACAATTACACTCAATTAATTCCATTAAAAAGACAAAGCAGCAATAAACATCCCCTAAACTTGGAAAATTTTAAAAATAAAAATAAATGAATAAGAACATCCTTTAATTTCATACATGTTTACCATATTGAATTGTTACTTGTAGTAAAATAAAATATATAAAATGAATAATATGTGGGTGAAGGTTAAGTACCAACAAATTCCACACTAAATCTATAGTATCCTAATAAACTGATACTCTATGTTGTTCTATAAGTTCCCTATAAATGTGTGTATGAAATGTGTGTGATTAGCTACCAAGTATTAAAAGTGTATAAATAAATTCTTAACAATGGAACAATATTACATTATATATGTGTGTAGTGTATAACTAGTGTTAACTAGTTGCTCCTGTCCGGAATAAGATTTGATATATAAAAAATGGACCATCCTAGCCCCCTACGCTCAATGCAATAACATGAAATACTATGTGTTCTGAAGATTTTTTAGTTTAAGCCAAGGCTTGATTTAAAAAAATCTTCAGAACACATAGTATTTCATGTTATTGCATTGAGCGTAGGGGGCTAGGATGGTCCATTTTTTATATATCAAATCTTATTCCGGACAGGAGCAACTAGTTAACACTAGTTATACACTACACACATATATAATGTAATATTGTTCCATTGTTAAGAATTTATTTATACACTTTTAATACTTGGTAGCTAATCACACACATTTATAGGGAACTTATTGAACAACATAGAGTATCAGTTTATTAGGATACTATAGATTTACTGTGGAATTTGTTGGTACTTAACCTTCACCCACATATTATTCATTTTATATATTTTATTTTACTACAAGTAACAATTCAATATGGTAAACATGTATGAAATTAAAGGATGTCCTTAGTCATTTATTTTTATTTTTAAAATTTTCCAAGTTTAGGGGATGTTTATTGCTGCTTTGTCTTTTTAATGGAATTAATTGAGTGTAATTGTTCAATTCATTATGATATAAATAAGCATTACTACTTCACCAATCTGATGAAGTCATTTCCTTGGGACGAAACCTAGGTTATTGGTGAACTGGTGCTACTATCTTGGAGTGTTCTTTGCTTTGTGCGTTGGAATAAACCTGTTTTTACAACTTTGGCAGCTTGTACTTGTTCTTCCAGTTTTGTACTGAAAGGCTGTTTAGTTAACTTTTCCTTTTTGTTGCTGGGAGGAGGTCTGAGGGACCAGTAATTTGTTCCGTGGTCAAGCTGAAAATGGTGCTTGTTTCCAGGCAAGCATAGCAACAATGTTGGTAAAATAGGAAAGTTTCACAAAAGTAATGTGGAAGATTTTTGGCATGAAGAGAATTTATCTTCCCTGCAATAGAACGGCATTAGCCAACCGTCTATCTTTGAAAGCCTGCAAAGGAGCACACACTCTTTAGGGGCAGGAAAGTCCTGAAGGGATCAACTCCCAAACCTGTCTTTTAGTCAGTTCAGTCTAACAGTTTGGGCAAATGGAAGTTGCCATGAAGCTTTGGAAGCTGGACGCCTGTTACATTCTATGCAGCAGTGATCAATATGATGGACATACCATAACCTCTTAAATGTAGTGCCATTCAAACTGCCTGCAGATTCAGATACTCAAAATCTGAAATTAATGGCAAACAAAAAAATGCCTAAACAAATGTTACAGAGACTATCTTAATCAGCTAGCAATACTACCAAAATGAGTCTCATGCAATAAACACCAGGAAACTGGCAGCATATGTATAATACTTAAGACATCTGTGAAAACCCTTTCCAGAAGAATCTTTTTTGTTAAGAACTTGGAGAAAACCAGACAGGTCGGAGAGTATTGTTGTGAAAATACTGACGCCAAATCAAACAGTTGTCTAAGAAATTATTTCCAAACATATTAAAATGTGCCGCTAAATGCCCCATTTTAAAAGGACCAGTAACGGGCTTCTGCAGCCTTCCTGTAAACAGTGTATGACTGCAGCAAGTTAGCCACACTAAAGTATTTTGTTTTTTTCCCCATTGGTTTGCCTCCTTATCCTCGGCAAATAAAAGCTGCTAGGTCTGAAGAGCACTTCATATTTATGTATTTATTTATTTTATTTGTTGATACTTTAACTAGGTAAGTGAACTGGTCTAGGGACCCTTCTCATCCACAACCTGGGCCACGATGGCAAAGACAAAGTACAAAACTGAACTGGGGATGGGGGATATGCAAATACCCATCCCATGCCCTCATGGTCCCAGTACAGTAGATCAAGAAGAAGGGAGGGGTTCAGGACTGCTACAGTAATCACACTTGAATATCTACAGTTATGGCACTTGGCACCTTGCCTACACAACTATCCTATGCTCTTTGTGAGTCACTGTTGCAGCCATAACTTATAGGGAAGATTCTCAAAGTTGTTTTTTTTTCTTTTTTTGTATTTTTTTTTTTGTCTTTGTCACTGGCAATACTTGTTTGTTTTCTGACTTTCTGAAAACTATTTCTATCTAGGTTGTACCTCATTGTCTATGCACATATAGAGAGTGCAAGATTATTGTCCCCTTCTTTCGGGGATTAGGGAAGAATGCTAAAAGTTGACTAGACTGATTCAGAACTACTACACAGTGCTCCTTTGTATAGGAGAAAAAGGTATTTTAGTACCATTTCCAATATATCCTGCGTGGGTAGACTACCACTAGCCTTACACCACACAAAACACATTTTCCATGTACCCACATGTGGTTTCCTAGTAACTGGCTTTCTAGTTTCTTTCAGGTATAGATACAACGTCCTGTGAAAAGGACTGTTTGGATGAAATCAGTTGTCGATCATCCATACCATCAGTTTCAGTGTTTTTAGGAGCTCCACAAAGAAGGGAGTGTCATAATTCTTCCTTTGCATAGCATTAGAAGGGGGAGAACCAGTGTTGCCTGAGCCATCAGTATCAAGTTTGGTCTGTCTGCCCTCACCTTCTGTAATACCTTGAGGATAAGGGGTATTTGAGGAAAGGTACAGAGAAAGAGGGACATTTAGTTGAAGGAGAAGGCATCTGCTCTCCACTCCCCTCTCTGGGAAGTCCTTAAAGCTGATTTGCCTGCTTTCTGGGGAAGTAAAAAGGTTTATTTTAGGCACACCCTATTTGTGTGTGTGAAGTCTAGGAAAACTTCCCATTTCAACATCTACTCACTGGGGTCTAAGAGTAATCTGATCAGACTACCTGCCAGCAGTTTGCTTGACCCAGTATGTAACAGGCTTTGGGACAATGTATAATTCCGCTGGTACAACGTATAGGTGGTATGAGTAACTTCCTCTCTGTTTATGTACCACATCACAGTGATGTTGTCTCTTAATACTTTTATTGGTCCTGGGACCAATCTTTCTTGGAATGCTCTTAAAGCCAAAATGACTGCAATCATCTGCTTTACACCAATGTGTTGTGATACCTGTCCCAAGACCCTTGGACCTAAATGATCCCAGACATGCTCCAAAGGCCAGGTCCAAGCTGTCTGTGGTTTAGGTTTGAGAAGTCTCTGAGAGTTGAAAAAGGGCTTTTGAGTTAGCTTCGACACTCTCCTCCCATCAAAGGATTTCTTTTTTCAGGCAGGGTAGAAAAAAAAGATTGCCGTTTCTAGGAAGTGCTGGTGTTGTGACCAGCAGTTTTTTTTAAACATCTTTATTGAATTATCACTTGTGATGTAGGCAAATTTACATTTATATAAAAGTAATCAAACTGAGTAATCAAACTGTATTAACAAGTCCATGTTTACAAACATTAGACTTCACATGTATTGCTATATATCATACAACCTAAGCAACATTACATAATTATTCAATTCCTGCTCTTTTTTTAAACAAGAAACACCTTTATTAAACCATCACTTTTGACATATGCAATCATACATTTATATAAATGAAAACAAACCACACCGGCACAATACTAGTTAAAAGCATTTTACTACATCACAAACAAGTTGCAAACATTATACATCAGGTATAATCTACTCAATCATTTTCAGTCAAACATTACATAGTTCATTTAAGTCCTGCAAGCACTGCAGTTTTTTTTATGTGCAGTTTTGCCAATGAAGCCATCAGGATGCAAGAAGACACACATCCCAGGGCCCTTAGAAATTCCCTTGCAGTAATGGTCTGTTTGTTGTGTAGGTTCATGAGGTACTGCAGGAGGAAGATTTTGTCCTCTAGTAAGAATGCTTTCTGTTGGACCGAATCTAAGTCCACCCCAGGAAAGTAGTTCTGCTGCTGGATGTGAGATGAGACTTCTGGATATTGAGGGTGAGTCCTTCCTTCTGAAAGCAATCAACAATGATTTGTATGGCTGGTAGAAGTTCTGCTGGCGATGTCATCTGGATCAGGCAATTGTCCAAGTATGGGTAAGTATGGGCCCCTCTTGTTCTGAAAAAAGTCAATGACCAGTACTAAACATTTGTCAAATACTCTGGGTCTAGTACATAAGCCAAAGGGTAAGGCACAAAAATTGTTAATGTAATCCCCTGCCTTATAGAGGAGGACTTTTCTGTGCTCCTGAAACACTGGAACATGAAGATGGGCAACCTTTAAATCAAGAGTCACCATCCAGGCCCCTGGGTGAAGAAGAGGCAAGAGATTTTAAAGGGTTAACTTTCTGAATTTTCGTGCTAGCAGAAATTTGTTGAGTCTAGAGAGATCCAGAATGTGTCTCCAGGTTCTAACTCTGGATGCAGCCCCTAGGTTGAAATGTATTGAAAAAAATGTGAACACGGGAACCATGTTGCTACCTCAAGGGTGGCTTGGTGGAAATTTCCATAAGAAGGATCTTTTTTTCGGTACTCTTTTGTTCTATGCATGTAAAATCTCATCTGTCTGTGCATATCAAGGAAAGCAGAGTTCAGTATCCTGAATTTTATGGGTTGGAGGAATAAACTGGGGGCTGAATGGACTCAGGGTCCACTCAGTAACCATTTAATGCATAAAAATAGGGGGTGGAATGCAAGGCCACTCAAGTGACTGCCACCAAAAATGGGGTTTTCCAGGATATGTACTGGATCATCATCAGGCACAAAGCTGCTAGCTCAGAAGGTGGCAATATAAGTTTCTGTAACAAATGGTTAAAATCCCATGCTGGAGCCATTTGTCTTTTAGGAGGTCTAAGATGAATCTAGGTCTAGAATGAAGATGAGTTTATGGGTGGGGAGGCAAGCTGAAATAGCAGAAGCACAAGCCTTTATGGATGTTTAAACTAAGATTTTGATTTGTCTAACAGATATTCTAAGACTAGTGCCAGGGAGAATCTTTTCCATTTTGTAAGGTATGATTTTCTTGTTCATATGTGTATACTAGGCTAATGATCACTGCAGTGTTTGTAAGCCTAGCCAGGAAACCCAAATGTATCCCATAAGTTACTGTGCCTTAAAGGTTATTTTAGGGCAAATTATTTAACAGCTGCCTCTGTTCATCAGAGACACACGTGAATTATCTATTTTCCATTCACTTGTCCTAGCTGTACTTGAACAGGGCTAGGGAAGGGCTCTGTTTCATATGGATGGGAAGCTTATTCCAGAGAAGAAGGTGTCTCTGAAATACATACCTGTTCCTCCAATGTGTCCTACCTAAAGTTTAAATCCTTAGATCTAGTAGTCTGGTGCTTCTTTGTTTTGCACATGTAGGAAAAGGTCTATCAGAGTGGGATTCAAGGATACTTTCTATGCCAGGCATAAATCGCCTTTCAACAGTTTGTAGGAAACTGAGTATAGAGATACGGTTTTGAGGTGATCTGCACAGGACACTGTGTTTACACACTGCATTTTTTTGTGTGAGGAACATCTGTGGACGTTCCAGTTGTTGCATCTTCCTGGTCAGGTACACACTGAAAGGGGCATTACACTCAATGATGGGTCTGAGGAGGGCTGAGTATAGTGGCACAATGAAGTCCCTGGACCTAGATGCCATGCCATTACTTATATAGTTAAGTGACACAAAATGACTTTCTTACTACCTTAGACACGTGTTGGTCAAAATCAAGGTTACTATTTACATGAGTCCCCAAATCTCTGACTGCTGCGTCTAGTTTTAGAGATGTTTTATCAATGAGGTAGTTCCCCTGGGTGGCTGACTTCCCAAAGGGTACTACTGTGCATTTCTTGGCATTGAGTTTTAAGCAGTGGCTTTGGCACCAGACATTTGTTTGTGTTAGACCTTCTTGTAAGATATTAGCTTCTTGGAGGGGTTTGTCTGATTGCCCGTAGCCTGCAATCACCTACAAACTTGGTAAGCCAGATGCCCTTGACATTGACACTGACCTAGCACAGAGTCCTGGGGGACTCCACTGGTGAGTAGTGGTCTTTCCAATCCTAACTTTTTGGGTCCTGTCTGTCAGACAGTTGGCTAGCCAGCGAGTTACACAGGGGTTTATGCCTAATTCCGTGGGCTTGTTTACAATGCTTGAGTGGGGTACTGCATCAACTGTCTTAGCTAGGGTAAGGTGGGCAATATGCACCATTTTACTCTCATTCATTGTCTTTGTGGCCTTCTCAAACAAGTCTACCAGGTTCAGTAGGCATGACCCGCTTTTGACAAAAACAAAATGGGTTGGGTTCAGTATCTGAAGGTTTCCTATGTCATTGTTAATTCTGTGATAATTCTTTCCATGGCTTTGCATACAATACTAGTCAGACTAATGGGTCTGTAGTTCCAGGGATCCACTGATGACCCCCCCCCCTTTTGCAAATGGTTAACCTTTGCAGTCCTCCATTCTCATGGAACAAACCCTGTGCAGAGGCTATGGTAAAACAGTGACTCCTGTGGCACTGAGAGGTCATACCTCAGGTTATTTAGGAGGTATTGTGGGATGTAATCAGGGCCCATCAAAGCTGTATTCTTGGCCTTAGAGATTGTATCTGAGACCTGCTCCCTGCTGATAGTTGCAATGGTTATATTACGTGGCATTTTCTGGGGGAGTGGTTGGGGATGTGTGGGTAGGGAAAAGTCAGAGCTGAATTTGTTAGCCAAAAGACTTGCTATATCTCTTGGTTCCATGAACATGGCTCCATTTACCAACAGTTCGGCACACTGCTTTGTGCTGCCTTTGAGATTTTGATCATAGTTAAAGACAACCTTATGGTTGTCCTTGGCCTGGGATACCATGTTTACTTCAAAATTTGCTTCATTCGACTTAATTAGTCCTCTTAGTTATCTATTCAGTTTGGTGACAGAGTTATCTTTTTTGATGTTACACTTTCCAATTTTAACAATGACATTTTTTCTTTTGTTGTACAACCTGTTTAGTTCTGGATTCCACCAGGGTGTTTTTTTTTTTTTTTAGTTGACATGATTGTACAGAGCTTCTCTGAATAATTTTGCATAGGGTGCTGTGTTGTCTGAGTTTGGAGAGGCTTGAAATTTTAACATGTTATCACTTAAGAAGCAGTTTCCCTTGGAGTAATTTTTAACTGTTACAGGGCTTGCTGGAGTTATAGAACCGGTTTTTATTTCAAAGAAGACTGCTTTGTGGTCTGACCTTAGCAGAGAGGATCCTCGTGTTTTTCTCTTCCCATGACAAAAAGGAGAGAGACAAGAAAATAAGGTCAGGACAGTGATAAGCTGAAACTGTAGCCAAATGCACTAATCCAATAAATACAACTCTAGACAAATGCCAGATACTTTAATAAGACAACAATTTAATTAATGTTTAATTTTTCACTGTGTCATGTCCAAAAATACCGATTATATATGGTATACTGAAACTGCACAAATCATTAACACCCCCCCCCCCATGAGACCAATAGTATCAGGAAGGGGGTGGATTACAGAACCAATATCGGTGCACCTTCAGGAAAGTTTAAGTAAATATCTGCCTTTATGTAATAGTTATTTAAAAGATACCAATGACTTTTTACAGAAGTTAAAAAACTGGCATATATCTGAAAGTAATGTAAACTTTATTTTTGCTACACTAGATGTCAACTCCCTCTTTATGGTTATACCCAATGAATATGGAATAGAGGCAATCCATAGTTTCCTAAATGAAGAAACAGACATACAAGCGGGAGAGATAGAGAATATATGCCATCTACTAGATATAGTTTTGACAAAGAATGTGTTTCTATTTGATGAGGAACCATATTTACAGATAGCAAGTATAGCCATGGGTACAGCAGTGGCTATGCTAACTTAGTACTGCATCAGTGGGAGAAGAACATGATGTTTGGTGCAGGAAATGAGGGGAAAGAGAATATACTATATTATGGTAGATATGTAGATGACTGTTTTTTGGTGTGGAAAGGGACTGAGGACACATTGAGAAGCTTTGTACAACATTTAGAGAGTACTACATCCTTTTTCCGGTTTAAAATAGTTTGTTCACCAAAAAAAATATATTTCTTGGATGTGACTAAAGAAAGAAAGGGTGAAAACATTGAGACCAGTGTACATAAAAAAGAAGTACGAGTTAGTAGATATGTACATAAGAATAGTATGCATCCACCGCATATATTTAAAGGAATAATAAAAATCCCAAATGTTAAGGGTGAGTAGGTTGAACACTGATGATGGGGTTTGCAAAAAGCAACTAAATGATATGGCCACTGAATTTTTAGAAAGGGGTTACTCATATAGAATGGTTAACCAATATATAAAAGAAGCTTTAGAAGCTAGAAAAGTTAATAATATGGCCTCATTTAATATTAGGCAACAAAGTGCACCATTGAATATACATAAAGCAGAAGTAATAAGGTATTTAACAACTTATAATTTAAGAACTGAGCAGGTAAAGAAGATAATAGAAAAGAATTTGGGGCATTTTAATGGCTATGCCAGAAATATGCCAGATATTGGAAAATAGGCCTTTCTTTGCATATAAAAATGCTCAAAATCTGAAGCTTAAACTATGTTATAAGGATTTTCCAAAACAGAACAAGGGAAGGCAAAATGGTTTTAAAATGGGCACCTGCCCCTGTATAAATTGTATTTGTGATATTTTTTAAAAATGACACTACTTCATTTATTCATCCAATAACTAAAGAAATGTTTGTATTTAAATGTATGGCAACATGTAATACAGAAAATATTGTTTACTTGGCAACCTGCACACTGTGCTCATGTTTTTATGTTGGTAAAAGCAGCAGGAAACTTAAAGATCGCATTATAGAGCATAAGTCAAATATACGTAGGAGAATGGAAAGTAATGCTTTAAGTAAGCATGTAATGGAAAATGGAAGTGCCCGTAGTTTTAAATTCAGAGTAATAGACATAGTACATAAGCAGATTAGAGGTGGGGACTTAAACAATGTTCTAGAATAGAGAGTATACTTGGATAATTAGGCTGAGAGCTGATATGAAACCAGGACTGAATAATGCACTGACTATTAAGCCAATACTAGTTAAAAACAGAAAGAAATAAGATGAGGAATGGTTTTATGAATTCTTATATATTTTAAATATTTTTATACATAGAAGCAGTTTTGAAATAATTAAATGACTATTGTAATTATTTTTATGTTTATAGGCTGGCTGTTATCCTGTGACTGTTTAATTGACTATTTAAGGTTTAAGAATATTGGATTTTAAAAAGGAGAGACAGCCAGTACTGTCTAGGACAAAAAGGAGCTATGTATGTGGATCATCTAACTCTGTCATCCTGCACTTTGTCGAGGCCTTGGTGATCAAGGGTGTGGGAGGAAAGGCAAACAGAAACAGATCCCTCAACCAGGGAGAAAGCACCTGTCATTCAAGCACCTGGAGTTGATAACCTTGATAAGAATTGCCTCAGCTGTTTGTTCCAATAAGAAAAACAGCCCTGTCCCTGCGAAACTACAACTGCTTGTTGGATCTAAAAAAGTGTCACTGTGAAGCATCCATTTGTGTGGGTCTGCATACACTGTCATATGTCATTTTCAATGGTATTCCACTCTTCTAATGCAGTTTCCCACACTTGCATGGATACTCTTCATAGTACACAGGAGTAAGTCTCCCCACACCCCATACACACACACTGGTTTAACCTACCACACCACTGTGATGTTATCTGTTTGAACTTGGAGGACTCTACCTTGTATAGCTGATAAAAAAGCATTAAGAGCCAGGATGATGGCCAGCATTTACTTGATGTTTTTTGTGTTTTGCCCCTCATACTGTGCCTGCCAATCCTCTTGGATGTACAGAACCAAAATACTGACTCTCCAAGCTACATCTGTGGCATCTGCTGTCATGGTGCGTTTCTTTTCATTAAAGGACACTCTCTTGTTCAAGAGATCTGGCTCGACCATGAGATTTCTTTAGTGACACATGGCAGCTGTGAACAAAGGTTTCCAGTGGAAAGAGGTACTGCCTCCATCTGTTCCTTAAACATCATTGAATTCTCATAGAAAGAAGTGTCAAGGGCACTATCAGAATGCATGCTGCCATCTGCCCTAGCAATCTGAGGTATTCTACTGTAATGATCTTTTCTTTCACTAAGTATGGGGCAAAATGTTCTGAAAGTATTAGTTTCTTACTTTCAGGAAGGATGGCCCTACACCAAACCATATATAGAGTTGGTGACAGTCTAGGAAAGGTGAGGTAGGATTTCTTCCTGTTAACAGACTGTCTTAATTCTGAAAAAAAAACATTTTTGGATGACACTCAAGGAATCCAAAGCACTCTGTTTGGAAATTTTAAGTAAGGAAAGATGTGAATGCTCTATGTCCAACAAAAAACTATCACTGAGCCATACATTTTGCGAATACTCTTGGTGCAGTGGACAAGACAAAGGGCAAGTCCGTGAGAATTGGTAATTTTTACTGTTTTTCACTTTTAAATTAAAACAAAGAGTTAGAAGGTCCCACTGTAAAACCAATCAGAAAAAACTAAATGAAAACTCCAGCCAAGCTAGAACTTCCAATGAGTGACCTCCCAAACCTCCAACAGAGGCATATGGGATATATGCAAATGAACCTTATGAACATCAGGTGTTTCAGCTATATGCCGATTCTGATTGCCCATGACTTTTACATTTTAATACAGGCTATTAAAGCCAAACCCCACTAGCTATGGATATGCATATTTCGGCCTTATGACCTCGTCAGCATAGCATAAGTAGAGTGGTTGATTAAGCATAAGAAACACAGGGTTGTCCATTAAAAAGACATAAAATGTAAAAGTCATGGGCAATCAGAATCGCCATATAGCTGAAACACCTGATGTTCATAAGGGTCATATGCATATATTCCATGTGCCTCTGTTACAGGAGGTTTGGGAGGTCACTCATTGGAAGTTCTAGCTTGGCTGGAGATTTCATTTAGTTTTTTCTGATTGTTTTTCACTTTCAGGAATATGAAGGTAGGCATCCTTTAAGTCAAGGGTTGCCATACATCTTATTGTGAAATGAGATGCATCAGTCCCTGTAAGGTGAGTATTTTCAACTTTGGCACTTTCAGATAATGGCTTAGATGGAAAAGGTCTAAGATAGATCACTGAGTACCCTCTTTTTTTGGTACCATGAACAACATGGAACAAAGCCCTATACTTTCCTCCCTGGGTATGCTTTCTACAGCCCCCCCCCCCATGTCTAAAACATGAGGTATTAACTGGGTTGGATCCCTGCGAACTACTAGAATACTTCTTAACTGGAGTCTTTCTAGAAAATGTAGGCAGTATCCTTCTTCTTTTACAATATTTAGCACCCACGTATTCCAAGTTTTGGGGGAAGGGGGGTTGAGGTGGTGGAGGGGACAACCAATCTGAGTCATGACTGATCCCTTGGGGGCCCAGGTGCTACTCCTGTCTACCTTACCACAATTTTTTGCACTTTCCTCCCTTTTCCAAACATGCTGGAGTCCTGTGTGGAGTTGGAGGCAATGTCATGAATGGTAAGTTCCTACTGTAAATAAGCACAATGGTGTAAACCTCTGTCTGGTAAATTAGGTAGTTACTCCTTTTTCTTTCACTTTCTTTTATAGTTCTTCTGCAGGAAGTCCAAAGAGGAAACCTTTGCATAAGAGGGAATATAAGTATCCCCAACTTCACATTGTCTGGAAAGGGGCAGTCCTTAACCAGGCTTTTCCTCTGCAAGAATTATCTACAGCATCAAATCTACACTTCTTGGAGTCCTTGGCCATTTGGTCCATAAAGGTCTTGTTTTTTTAAGGTCTTTATTTTTGATCTTCTCAACCTTAGTCCAACTGCTCTCGCAAATCTGATATAAACTGAGCACATGGCACAGGCAGT
This sequence comes from Protopterus annectens, assembly GCF_019279795.1. NCBI lineage: Eukaryota > Metazoa > Chordata > Ceratodontiformes > Protopteridae > Protopterus > Protopterus annectens. Next base: position 1,001,091,377 of record NC_056734.1, on the reverse strand, counting down.
TAAAAACATATTTACTGACTGGATCCAAAACTACTCCACTCTAATTTTGTAGAGTTCTAACTGTATTTAGTGTTTAGGGCTACATACTCAAGTGTGTTAGCCTTTTCTGTGTTTATTTAGTGTATTATTGCATTGTTTAGTCTGTTTTAACCAAAAAAAAAAAAAAAAAAAAAAAAAAAACTATCTTGTTTGCTCGTTTCCTGCCTTTCCAAGCTAGTATAGCCCAGATCCCAGGCTTTGCTGGTTTCAGGACTTTATTTTCTGTGTTCAGAGCTATCCAGACCTTGCTGTGGTAGAGGGAAGTCCTACTGCTTACCAGTGGGAGTGGTGAGCATTGTACTGCCTGTCTAACACTAGAGGACTGGTTTCCAGCTCTGAAATTGTAATTTTAGCCATTTTGGGCTGATTTATATCCCTTTCAACTTTCTGGATTAAAAACACGCATGTTGGAAAGCACTAAGGAAGCCTTAAACTGATACAGGCACTCAACTCTCTTTGTTAATAAGGAGAAATTAATCGTAGGCACTTAACAGCCTAAAATTTCAAAGTACCTTGCAAAGGTAAGGCAAAACAGCTCTTGTACTTTACAAAAAAGCACCTAAACAGGCATGTCCAAGGGTCAGCTTCCGGTAATTTCTCCTGTCCACCTGGTGAGTCTGGGCATACTGGGGCAATGCAGCAACTGCCTCATGTACACAGACAACCCTCTCCTCCTACCACCCAACACTACAACCTGCGAGAGATGCACTTACATAGCCAAACTGGTAGCAAAGCTATCTCCAGCCAAGATTGTGCCAGACAGTCAAGAGGAGAAGGTTAACACCTGCACTACACCTCAAGCAACACATAGCCCTTCCAAACCCACACCATCAACACCCACACATAGCAACACTAAACCCACATATGCGAAGGCCCTAAACATTAACCTGCCCAAGCAACAAGGACCTCCGAAGCTGAAACACAAACAAACACCAGTCACAATCAAAGTGACACATAGTTCACAACACCAATGTGCCACCCAACAACAGCCCCTAAGGCAAGACAATGTACACAACACTTTAGTCATAGGTGACTCTATAGTGAGGCACACTGATGTCCCACTCACCAGGCTGAACAAGGAGAAAATTACAGTCAGCTGCCTGTCGGGTGCCAGGATCCGCCACATAACACATGCACTCAAGTCACTCCACAACAAGTACAAATACGACTCTGTCATTGTCCATGCTGGAGTGAATGACTTGAGCCGTACCTCTCTGGACTACATGAAGAGACAAGGAAGAACTCTCGGATCATGTGGCCCAGGCAGGTATTACCCTAGCCCTGAGTAGCATCCTGCCTTTGCCCAGAATGATACCACAGTATAAGGACAAAATGATGGACTTCAATAATTGGCTAAGCTTCTGTTGTCATTCAAAGGGGATCCAGTACCTGTCTGCCTGGGACGACATGATCGACAAACCCCGATGCTTTGCCAGAGATGGTCTGCACCTGTCACCCCTGGGATTCAGGTTACTGGCTAAAGCTCTTGCCACCCGTATAGTGCCTTTTTAGGCAAGGTTCAAAGGACAAAACCACCACCGTAACAGATACAAGCATGCAAAATCTGAAGGTAATGCTACTCAATGCTAGAAGTCTAAACCTCAAAATGCACTTTCTTGAGGCACTCTTAAAAATGGAGAACATCGATATCTGTGCAGTAACTGAGACCTGGTTCAAGGCTCCAGATAGCACCCCTGCAATACCAGGCTACAACTCTTACCACACTTTTCAGCCACCAAACCAAGACCGAAACATTAAAGGCGGAGGAGTGTCCGCATTCACCAAGGATATTCACACCTCCAGGCTAGTTGCCCAACACAATGCATCTGAAATTCTCCAAGTGCAACTAACACTAGGTAAGACTGCAATCCAAATTGTAGCTTGCTACAGATTCCTCACCATGCCTCAAGATTCTCACTACACCTTCCTAAACATAATGGAAAATATTAAGATACAACCAAACACCCTAATCCTGGGTGATTTCAACTACCCTGCCATTAACTGGGAAAACTACTCAGGTACCAACACCTTTTCCCAACGGTTCTTGGAATTCATAAATTCCAAGGCCCTGGATCAACTAATCCATTGTCCCACCAGGGGGCTCCAATATCCTAGACCTGTCATTACCAACATGGGAGACAGATGCTCCACACCAGTGGTTACCCCCTCATTGGTCAGGTCTGACCATAAGCAAATCACCCTCGACATCCACATCCCACCCCCAGCCTCCAGTAAGGAAACCTCCGTAAAAAACTTCTACAAAGCCAACTTCATGCTACTCAAGTCTGAAGTGATAAACTTCATGACACCCATGCAGACGGGAGCTGAAAGTTCGACTGCTGAATCCTGCACTAAGGCACTGTATGAGCACATCCACCTGTGCATGAATTGTGCCATCCTAAACAGAACCAAAACGCTCTCCTCCAAAAAAAGGAAGCCAATCTGGTGGTCCCCTGCTATAAACAAACTATACAACTGAAGAAAGAAACTGTTGCAGAAAAGAGGAAAATCCCAGGATGCAATAAAACTCCCTTACCAGCCTCAATAAGAAGCTGAGATCCCTCATAAAATCCTCCAAAACTAGTTATGAAAATAAAATTGCCAAAGATTCCAATGACAACCACAAGGCATTCTATAGTTATGTCAAGAATCTAAATGGCAAGGCTCAGATATGCTCTGAGCTACAACAGAATGGCATTAAATATAACATGCATTAAATGTACTGATCCTGAGGATATTGCCAATATCCTGGCAGATCGATTTAGTGCCAACTTCACCCCCACTCACCCCCTAAAGGGCTCATCTCAATACCAAAAGATTGCTAAATTCCGGTAATCATGGCCACATAGGTAGAAACCGCACTCTCCAAAGCTAAGAATACAGCATCCATGGGACCAGATGACATCCCGAGCTGTGTACTGCATAAACTACAAAATGAGCTGGCACCTCACCTAAGTGTTATGTTTAACCATAGCCTCAGGCTTCGTGCCCACTGAGTGGTGCACAGCTACAGTTATCTCACTCCACAAGGGGGGCTCCACCTTGGATCCTGGAACTACCGTCCCATCAGTCTGATGAGCCTGATCTGCAAGGGCATGGAACGCATTATCATGGACCTTATAAACAAAGACATTGGCAACCTTCAAACACTGGACCCCACCCAATTTGGGTTCATGAAGGGCCGATCTTGTCTCCTGAACCTGACTGACTTCTTTGAATCAGTCTCCAGAGCTGTGGATGAGGGAAAGGCGGTCCACACAGCCTATCTGGATCTCGCCAAAACTTTTGACACCATCCCCCACTCTGGAATCATAGATAAACTTACTAAGATGAGCATAAATCCCTATGTCACTTGATGGGTTGCCAACTGGCTTACTGACAGAATCCAAACTGTAAAAGTAACAGACTCCAAATCCAGCTCCAGACAAGTGCCAAGTGGAGTACCTCAGGGTTTAGCCCTGGGACCGCTCTTGTTTGGCATCTACTTCTCTGAAGTACAGGCCAACACTAAGGGACAAAGTTTGCCGATGATAAAGTTATCCCCTTTGGGAAAAAACATGTACCCATGAATTACCACATAGGTGGCAGTACACTAAATGTGATGTATGATGAGAGACTTAGGGACACAGGTTGACAGCGGTCTCACCTTCGATAACCACATCGCCACAACAGTCAGGAAATCCTTCTATATGGCACACCTCATCACAAAGGGCTTTTCATCAAGAAAAAAGGAGGTCATTGTCCCACTGTACTCATCCCTCAGTTGGTATGTACCTCACAAGACATCTGCAACAGCTGGAAAGGCCACAGAAATACCTCACTAAAAGAATCACAGACCTAAAACACATGTCCTATGCTGACTGTCTAAAAAAACTCCAGCTATACTCTGTGGCATATCGTCTACTCAAGAGGCGATCTCTGCTTAATATACAAGGCCATGTCAAACCCTAAGCTGTTGCACATGCTCCATTTAAAGAAATCCCAATCCTCAGAGCCACACACTTCAGGGATCTTAACCTTGTCATCACAATGAACAAAACATGCTGGAGGGATAGGTTCCTAACCTAGAGACTCCCCATACTCTGGAATAGACTGCCCATACATGTCAAGCAGAGCACCTCCTTGACCCTCTTCAAAAGGAACCTTGATGATTGGATGGGAGATAGGAAATTCACCCTGGGGATCAAGTCAGTCCACAGGGGTCCAGGGAAGTAAATATTGTGAGAAGAAATATCCAGGGAATTGTTATGGCTAGGCTTGTATAGGCCCTAGGGCCGATAGCCTAGTACCAGCCTATGAACATAAATGCCACATCTAGCTCAACTAAAGGATTTTTACAGAGATACCAGATACTGACCCAGTAGAAATTGTCAGGTTTCCTAGTTGAAGGGGGAAGGAAGTCATGCTCAAGTGATGCATTTTCAGAGACATCTCCTAGGACCTCTAGCACTGATGGGAAAACTAGCGACCTATCTTGAGCGACATTCAAGAAGGCCCAATATCTCTTTGGCTTTCAGTACTCGAAATTCCACTGCAAAGTGGAGAAGCAGAAGACAAGGTGCCTTTAGTGTCTAGTTCAGGGCTTTGAATTATGGGAATCTGTCATAAAGACCACCTCATCAGCTTAAGAATTTGAGTAGCTAGATTCTATCCTGGGTTTATTCATCATTTCCTTTTTCAAAGGCGCTCCCAACACTGACAGCATACCTCGTTCAGGCCTCTTAGGTTTCAAATAAAACACTGTTTCATATAAAATAAAAACCACTGTAGTGTATCAGAGAACCAGGCTGCAAAAGCACTTTAGCGTAAAAAAAGTTTTATTCCACACTTCCATCAGATAAAATGACTTCTTCAGAAATAATTACAACTTTTAAAACCAAACTTTAAATACACATTCAAATATACAATTAACCAATCATATTAAAAATGTAATTAACAACTGCAATTAATCTCAAAAGTGCTTTGGTCAAATGAACCTGTCAGTGTGTCTGAAGTCGAAGCCCAAGAAGAGGGATTCAAGTTCAAATGGCTTCAAATCACTAGTACAACATGAACACATTAAAAAGAAAAAACAAAATAATACAATGAGACATAAAATCACATCAACTTAAAGTCACTTCACTCTACTCCATTATATGCTAGATCAAATAAATACATCTTTAAGGCCAATCTGAAACTGACTAGGGAGGAATATTTGTGAAGGGGCTGGAAGAAGATATGCTTAGCTTAGGCAAATTAGGCTACATCTGCTTAGGCTTTGGTGCCTTCTGCCTGTTATGCTCAGATGGCAAAGCCTCTGGTGAGTCACTAGAACATCAATATTGTTCCCTAAAACCTTGTCTCTTACAAACATTCAAGGTATCCCACCTTCCCCTTCAGTTACCAAAATGAAGGCCTTAGTGGATAGAAGAAAGTGCAGTAGTGTATGTAAACTTACTGTAACATTTTCACTACAGAGTGAAAACTAAAAACTGTAACAAAACTCTAGTAAAAACTATCAATCTGGATAAAATTTAATTTACTGTGTAATAATTACACCACCTGGATACCAGCAAAGACAATGTGACAAAAGTAACAAAAAAGAAGAAAAAACTCTGGGAATAATTTTGCAGCTATTCAGCAAAAAGAAGGTCAAGTTTCATCTTTGGCAAAGGACATGGCTTCCTGTAGTTTAGAGGAAAAATTGTATCAAATGCACGCAGGGTTATTTAAAATACGTGAAATGCAGAAGGGATAGATAAAGTCAAATAAGGAAAAGCTGGAAAAATAGAAGAAGCTTTAACTAGCTATTCAGGTGAACTGAACTGATAAAACTACAAAAATCAAAAGGCTGGAATGAAGAAAAGGCTGGCTGAGCATGAGACTTCACAAGAAAAGGTATTTTAAAAATCAAGTTAGAAGACAGCATACAGAGAAAACATGAGACTTTTTGATGTAATAGTGAAAATGGGAGGAACAGACTGCATTAAATTTATGAATACATAAATAAGCAACTGGACTGGTGATCAACAGCAGGATTTGTTAATTGAGTGGGAATGTTGTATGTATGCTCCAAACCTGATCATGAGAAAGCAGCCAAGACCTTCATTAAAAGAAATAAAACATAGCAGCTGAAAGAGCTGCACCTGACAAAAGCACATCATAAAGGAAATGCATTAAAATTGGAGACAGCAGGACTTCTAAGATTGCTGCACACTGATCAACAGCTTAATTTCAGCTATCCCAGCGTGAAAATGAAAAAAAGGACACCATTGGAATTGTAAGCCTGAGTAAAGTTGAGTTACTGGCTAGTAAGTACACTGACTGGATTCCAGGAAACTTGAAATTTAGAGAACCTAAAAGAAAAGGTGTAGAGAAAACAATGGCTGGAAGAATCCTGCAGGTGTTCAGAAAAAAAGAAAAATAAATAAATACAATAATTTAAAAATTTTGAGCTTCTGCTTTGGTATAAGACATGAACAAACAAAACTACCGTAGAATCCACCAAACAGAAGAAATACAGACTCCTTATGCAGGATAAAATACGGTGCAGCTCAAACAGAAAAAACTTTAATACATAAAATAATTCATTGATTTTACATGAAATAATCCGTTGGGTTAAGCGCTTTCATCTGTTTTCATACAGACTTCCTCAGAACCTACTATCACAACTTAACATTAGTGTATATATCCAATTTGGCGCCAAAACTAATTAAAAACCTTAAAGAGACATTTCTTACATTCATATATTGCACGCAATAACTTCTAATTCATTGATATAAATACTTATATATATATATATATATATACAAATAAATTGATTTAAATTAATTTAAATACATTGTTATGTGCACACAATTATTTCAATTGATATATACATTTTTAAAAATACATTTTTAAAATAAATAAGATAAAATACATTATATTAAAAAGCAGTAAACTAAAGTGCAATAGATAAATTATATGCAAGATATTGGTATAAAATATGCAAAAATATAATATAACATATATCAAATGCAAGACAGGAAATTGTAATACTAAACAAGTAGTATATCTTGCAAAATGTGATGCCTGCCCAGCATTTTACATAGGAAAGACTGAGAGGAAAATCAAAAAACGAATATGCGAACATTATTATAAGATTCAGAAACAAGATATGAAGAATGCTTTATACAAACACATATTTAGTAGAGGATATCAACATAATTTCAAATTCTCTATTATTGAACAAATTGATAGTAGTGTATGTGGGGGTAATTGGAAAGTCTTTTTAGCGATGATGGAAAGTAAGTGGCAGATTTACACTGATGCCACAAGATTTCCAGGTATCAATGACAGCATTAGTTTAAAACCCTTCCTTATTTTAGAATAAATCATGTATGCCTTGATATTGTTTTGTAACTGTGGCATATTATATATTTTTTTATGTTCAGCTACCACCCATAATGCTATATAAACTATTGTACATATATCTACACGCACATAAAATTATATTTTTGCATATTTTATACCAATATCGTGCATATAATTTATCTATTGCACTTTAGTTTACTGCTTTTTAATATTATGTATTTTATCTTACTTATTTATTTTAAAAATGTATTTTTAAAAATGTATATATCAATTGAAATAATTGTGTGCACATAACAATGTATTTAAATTAATTTAAATCGATTTATTTGTATATATATATATATATATATATATATATATATATATAAGTATTTATATCAATGAATTAGAAGTTATTGTGTGCAATATATGAATGTAAGAAATGTCTCTTTAAGGTTTTTAATTAGTTTTGGTGCCAAATTGGATATATAAACAAATGTTAAGTTGTGATAGTAGGTTCTGAGGAAGTCTGTATGAAAACAGATGAAAGCGTTTAACCCAACGGATTATTTCATGTAAAATCAATGAATTATTTTATGTATTAAAGTTTTTTCTGTTGGAGCTGCACCGTATTTTATCCTGCATAAGGAGTCTGTATTTCTTCTGTTTGGTATAAGACATGGCTCCCAATAATTTAGATGAACAAATAAATCAAATGTAGTTGCTCAGATGAGTTTAAAATACAAAGAAGCATTGAAGGAGTACATCAATTCAGATAACAAAAGGCAGGAAAAAACAGAAAAAGCTTTAACTAGCTATTCAGATGAACTGACAAAACTGCAAAATCAGAGTTTGAAATGAAAAACAAGTTGGCAGAGTATAACACTTCTCAAGAAGAGCTGTCTCAAAAATGGCAGATTTAGAAGACAGAGCTTACACAAAAAAACTGAGATTTTCCACTGCACCAGAGAAAATAGAAGGAATAGACTGTATTCATTTTCTGAAAGCACAAATAAGAAATTGGACTGGCATTCCACAATAGTATTTGTTAACTGAAAGGGTATATCTAGTGCATGCCTCAAGCCTGGCCATGAGAAAGCAGCAAAGACCTGTATTAGTAAAGATACCATCACACCAGCAGAAAGAGTTGATCCTAACACGGTTATGGCAGAAAGGAAAAGTATTAAAAATTGGAGACAATAGAATGTTTATGAAAAATGATTATTCACTGTACACCAGACAAAACAGAAGTAAATGTATTCCAGCAATCAGGGAATGTTGAGGGACTGATGTGTGATTCATGCTGCTGTATCCAGTATCTTCAGAGTGTTCTTTTAACCCAGACGATCAAAAACATTTTTGATGTAGAACAGGTTAAGGAGAAAATACAAAAGTATGTCCAACAAAAAGTGAAACACCAAGCAAAGTGAATTCTGATTCTCATCCTTCTGGCAATAAAACTCATAGAGAGACTTTGCCAATGGAACCTTTTCTAATGTTTCAAAAGAAAATGCTTGACAGAAGAAAGCACAGGAGTTGACTAGAAGAATCTAGAGTACTTTAGATTTGAACCAGAGTACGGTGTTGGCAGATGGAAATGAACAGAAAGAAGACTGGCAATACTGAATTTAGTCAATAAATGAGAGACTACAAAGCATCAATCACATTTATAAAATAGGTCCTTGCAAGAAAAAGTGGCTGAGAAAGACTGGATTTTTGTTGATTGTGTTAAACTTGTGGGTGAACTGTTAAGCATATTTCCCATTTTATGTCATTAATATAAAGGATATTAAAATAGGAAAAAAAACTAACCATAAGTAAAACTATTTTTTGTTCTTATTAGTTTTGTGATATAAACTGCATGTTTTATGTAGTAAAGCAGTTTTGTGTAGCATGTACACAGGGGGTATTTTAAATATGGGGGAGTCTATTCAGTCACTGCTGTATGTTTTAAAAATATTAAAGTACACAAATACTTTTCTGTTGTAAGACATAAAAGCTTTACAGTATAACAAGAAAAGAAAGGCTGGACAAAAGCAAGTTTAATGTTAATATGGTGTGATCTTGGGCTAGTGGGGTGGGAGTAGGGTGTAAAAGTACACTGATTATATGTAGAATTAAGATACTTTCCCTTATTTTTATAAGGGTGAATGTCTAGATTAAATGCCCTTAGTGTAAGCTACAAACAAGTGTTATTTTCTAAGCAAGAAGACTTGAAAAAAGACAAAATGATGAAAGCCATAAAAATGGTAAGCTTATTACATCTGCAAAGATATTAGATGTTTTTCCCACTGGCAAATGTTCAGTGGGATTCAGGAAGTCTGCTATTAAGGCAGCTAGCTGTACATTCAATTCAGACTGAAATTTATGAAGATTCATTCCTGACTATAACACAGAGATTAGCTGTCTGTAGTCGCAAGCAACAAATCTTGAGAGTTCTGAGCATTCTTTGCTGAGGGAAATGCAAAATTTGAAGGAACAATAACATGCAGATCAGTGAAATAATGTTATGTTTGAAATGAAAAAAAGATAGCAGCCTTAATACTTTAATACAGTCAACAGAACAGTGCATGATTTAGTTTTATTTAAAGTTAGCTAGTGTATTTTTCTCAGGACTAAAAGTTAATGTTTTCTGACAGCATAAAAAGTGTTATTCCACATCTGGAAGGGGAACAGAGATAAGAAAAGAATAGACAGTAATCAGCCTACTGGGAACACAGGCTGTATGCAGCATGTGCTTTAGCACTGGTTACCTTAATTTTAGGTTGGTTAATGTCTGCAGGTGCAGCTCTCAATTTGGGGCAATTGTTCTTATCTGCAGGGTTAAACTTTTTTTTTTTGAAGATGGACAGAGCTGTGTACGTTTGTTCTAAACTAATAAGGGATGGTGTGTTTTGAAAATGCTAGTATTTTGTTTTAGGTTTTCCATTAAAAGAAAAAGTCTTGAAAAATGTAACTCTGGTTCAAATGGAGACGAGAAGACACAAATGTACAAAATATCAGCCTGCCAAACATTAGTGTGTACACATAACATAAAAGTTGGAAATACACATTCAAAAAACTGACATGTATAACAGGTGTGAACAACAGCATTTTATCATATTGGCTATGCTATCATTATGATCTTGGAATGTAAATGGTCTTACAGGTATAGGCAGAGGAAAGAGTACTGACATATTAAGATGTGCAGAGTGCAAATAGCAATGCTGTTGAAGACACATTTGGAAAAAAATAAGCATGTGCATTTGATAAAGGATTTTGTGATGGCTATTCAGCACCATATCAGACAAAGGAAAAAGGAAGTAATAGTACTAATTGCTTGACAATGATGATAGAATTTTGGTAGTAAGGGGCTACTGGCAAAGGAGGAGGATTACTCTGGCATGTATACCAAAACCTGCTACTATTCAGCAAAAACTAAAATGAAAATCTAGCCAAGCTACATTTTCCATTGTGCAATTCTTTAAAACCTCTTGTATTAGAGGTAACATAGGATATATATAAATGACCCTTTAAGGACATCAGGTGTTTCGGCTATGTGGCAGTTTTGAATGCCGGTAGACTTCTGAAGAAATTTATGAAAATATTTGGCAAGGAAAATGCTACTTCAGAATTAGGAACTCGGACAGAATTTATATATTATTCTCAAAGGTACATCTGGGCTAGACTGGATAGAATTTATATTTCATTTGAATATCTGTATTTGACTGAAAACCTTGACATACATCCAATAACTATTTCAGATAATACACTAAAAAAACTAAGATAAAAATGCAGGGCAATGAAGTAAAAATGAGGCACTAGCACTTTACCACTTACTTGATAAAAACAGAGGAATTCAAGGAAATTGTATTGGAAATTATTAGAGTTCTTAGGGAAAACAGAAATTTATTCAGAAGGAATAGCTAGTGAGTGGGATAAAATGAAAATGAAGCCTAAAAATATGGTAGAAATAAAAGATAAAGAGATGTGTTTAAGGAGTAATATGAACTATTTAGAGAATCTGACAAAGGTTAAAATATTGCAAGATAAGGGAAAATTCATAGAACAACAAGAGGCGCAATTGCAAAATAAAAAAATAAGGGAGCATTTGAATAATATGTATGAGTTTAGAAAGACTGCTGCTAAGAAACTATTTTTCATAACTTCAGATTACAAAAACTTTTAGCACAATGAATTGGGCAACAAAGTAGAAAGGATTGTCAGCGCAGGACAAGAAAAATAAAAGATCTATAACTCTATTATAAATATTTATGAAAATATGTATAAAGCAGAGGAATGTAGAAACCAAGAGAGACACAAATGGAAATATTTATGGAGTACAATTATACCAAGATTAGAGGGAGATTAGGGTCAACAACTAATAGTTAAGATCTGCAAGGAAGTCTCCGGAAACACAAGGTACTCCTGTGGAAGTACGGAAGCTAGAAGGAAAGAAAGTGATAAAGATGTGGAAGATTTTAACAGTATTTTAAGAAGTAGGGAAGCACCAGCAAATTGGGAGAAAGTTATGGTGGCCGCATTACCCAACGAGGGTAAAGACCATTCAGACCCAGCCACATACTTTATAATCATCATTTAAAACTGAAATTGGTCTATGTGTATACTAGCTGAAATAACGGCAAAGGATATGCCGAAATTGAAGGATATGGATCAGTGTAGTTTTGTGGAGGAGAGGCAAACTTTTAATAACAACAATGGAACAATGAGGATCCAGAAGGAAACAGAATGTAATAAAATATAGTACTGTTGGTGGGTCTTAATGCATGGAAAGCATTTGAAAGAATAACTTGGTATTTTATGAGCAGGGCAATGGAAGCATTTGCATTCCCATGATAAAATAATAAAGTTAATTAGGAGGACATATGAAAGACAGGAGGCAGGAATTAAAGGGGAAGGTTTTTCTCTGATAAGTTGTATTTGAAAAGAGAGCCAGATAAGGGTGTCCTCATTTCCCTTGATTTATTTTATAGTTAGAGTCACTGGTAAAGAAAATTAGAGACAGAGAAATTCAAGGATGTGATAGGCATGGTAATGATGAAAAGCTGGCTGCATTTGCAGATATTATTTTGTACTTGATAAATCCAGAAATTACATCTTAGTGTTGTGGAACATTCTGAAGCAGTTTCAAGTCTTTTTTTGGGAAATAAAAATGAATACAGATAAAACAAAGCCCACAGCCATAAATGATGTACCCACTCAGGACTTGGTTAAGCAATACCCACATTTATAGGGAATTTAGATTGTTATGGCAGCTAAGGATATACAGAAAGAGACTTAACAAAAAATGAAAAAACTTAGAAAATAGAAGCTCTTGTTCATGGATACAAATAGTAATACATAAGCAATGAAAATGTTTTTAGTCCCTTTAGTTTTATATACAGGTCAGGCATATTTTTATCAACCACCTGAGAAGTTGTGGGTAATAATTAATAGAGCGGACGGCGAGTCTTGATGCAGTGAAAGCATTTGACATAGTTAGCTGGGATTTTATGAGCAGGGCAATGGAAGCACTTACATTTCCTGATAAAATTATAAGGCTGATTAGGAGAATATATGAGGGATCAGAGGCAAAAACTAAAGTGGGTGGGTTCCTCCCTGATGATTTCTGTTTGAGCAGAGGAACCAGCCAGGGGTGTTCTCTTTCCCCTTTGTTATTTGCATTACATTTAGAACCACTGGCAAAGAAAACAAGGGACTCAAACTCAAGGATACAATTGGTATGGTAGTCAAGACAAGCTGGCTCTGTTTGCAGATGGTATTATTTTATACCTAGTAAAGCCAAGGGAGGACATTGTCAGTGTTGTGGAACATTTCAAGGCAGTTTCAAATCATTTTGGGATACAAAATTAATGAAGCTAAAACAAAGGCAACAGCTGTGAATTATGAACCCACACACAAATTGCTTCAGCAATATCTATATTTATAGGGACATGACAAAATGAAATATTTAGGTGTGTGGATTAAAAAGGATACTGGTGTGGCAGTTTAAGGATATGTAGGAAGATACTAAACAAAAGATAGCAAAAAAAACTGAGAACTTGGAAGCTCTGTTATATAGACATGGATAGCAAGATACAAGCAGTTAAAATGTTTTACTCCCTTTAGTTTTATACACAGGTCGGGCATAGTTTTATCAACCAAAGGAGAAAGTACAGTTGTGTACCTACCATAAATGTAGATGTTCGAGTGTATTCACAGTCATTAAACTTGGGTTACCCTGCTGGCAGGCTACCCGCAGTCGGCCAGAGTTCCAAAGTCTAGGTCTGGCATTGGTTGCTGTCACCACTTCCCTGACGTCAGTGCGCCAGGGGTATAAAAGATGCAACAGACGCCATTTTCTTCAGTTTTTCTTGCCCCAGATGTCAGGTGCCCCCAAATTGGTAGGCTTAAAATTATGCCAATAAGTATGCATGCAAAAAATAAACCTTTCCTTCATCTATAAGCAAATACACCACATAGGTTGTATAGGATAGAGAAGTACAGATAATTCCCAGCAAAGAAAGGGGGATGGTGGGTGGGTAACCTGGACTGCAACAGTGAATACACTCGAACATCTACATTTATGGTAGGTACACAACTGTACTATGTTCATCGTGTTTCACTGCTGCAGTCATTACACTTGGGTTGAATCACAAAGCTGAGGTTGGGTGGCTGGTCCTAAATAGGATTAGAAGAGGCTACCAGGCCCTGCAGAACTGCAGTGGCAAAGCCTGCTCTGGATTTAGAGTAGAGAGGTAAGTGGTAGTGCTTGGTGAAAGTGTGCACTGAACTCCAGGTCGCAGCTTCTAAAATGTCTTTGGTTGATACTCCTCTGAGAAATGCTGCTGAAGTGGCTGATGCTCTGGTAGAATGTGGCCTAATGCCCTTAGGCACTGATTTGCCATGTTGTGCATAGCAGAAGTGAATGCAGTGTCCTATCCATTTTGAAATCGTCTGCTTTGAGATAGGCTTTCCTTGCAGCATAAGCTACAAACAGTTGCTCAGTTCTTCTGAAAGCTTTTGTTTTGTCCAAGTAGAATCGTAGCTGTCTGTGTATGTCCAAGGCATCTCTCCCCTTTATTCTGGGGATATGGATAGAAAGTTGGCAAATGAATGGTTTGGTTAAGAGCCACACTGGAAACCACCTTTGGCATAAATGTTGGGTTTGTACTTAGGGAGACCCTGTCCTGATGAAAAATGATGAAAGGTTCCACTGCCATTAATACCTGTAACTCTGAGACTCTTCTTGCTAAAGTTATTGCTAGGAGCAGAGCAGCTTTCCATGATAAGAATTTTATATCAGCTGTGTTGGCTGGCTCAAAAGGAGGCAGTGTGAGCTTTTCTAAAACAAAATTGAGGTCACAAGTAGGTAATGGTGCTCCCCTTGGGGGTCTTATGTTTTTTGCCCCTCTGAGGTACTGTCTCAGTAGTGGATGTGAAAAAATAGGAGGTTCCGTATTGTAATGAGCTGAAATGGCAGAGGCATGGATCTTAATGGATGAGAAGGATAGGCCTTTGTCCAGCATCTCAGTTAGGTATTGTAAAATCTGAGGAATATTTGGAACAAGTGGTTCGAGTCCTTGTGCCTGGTTCCAAGCACAGACTCTCTTCCATTTTTCTGCATAAGATTTCCTAGTGCTGGGCCTCTTGGCTTCTAAAATGACATCCATAACAGCTTTAGAGAGAGGTGTGGTCTGAGTGGCTATACTATCTACCATGCAGCGAGATTTAAGGTTCTGAGTTGGCTGTGCAGAATCTGATTGTTTTCTTGTGTCAGAAGATGAGGAATTTGAGGTAAAGGCCAGGATGGGCCTTGAGACAAGCTATTTAGGATAGGGTACAAGTGCTGGCGTGGCCAGTCTGGGGCAATTAGGATCATTTTTGGCTTCTCTTGTTTTACTTTTAGGAGCACCTTGGGAAGAAGAGGCAGTGGAGGGAAGGCATAAACTGTCAGGGTTTTCTAGCTGAATGATAGAGCATCCACTTTCCATGCTTGTGAGTGATATGCTCTTGTGCAGAATTTCTGTAGTTGGTAGTTGTGAGGGGAGGCAAAAAGATCTATGTCTGGGCGTCCCCATTTCCTTGTTATCATGCTGAAGACCTGTGGATTTAGTTTCCATTCGTGAGCATCCATGAGATTTCTGCTTAGCTCGTCTGCCAGTGTATTTTTCGTTCCTGGCAGGAATTTTGCCTGCAGATGTACTTGATAGGTCAGTGCTGTGTTCCACAAAGTCATGGCTTGCCTGCAGAGGGGGTAGGAGTGTGTGCCCCCTTGCTTGTTTATGTACCACATAACTGTGGTACTGTCCGTCTTTAGTAATAGTTGTCCTGGATGTAGTAAATCCTTGAAGGCTGTCAGGGCATTCTGTAAAGCTAGCATCTCTTTTTGATTGATGTGAAGATGCATTTGTTCCTTGGGCCACGTGCCTTGAATACATTTTCCTGCCATGTGTGCCCCTCAGGCATAATCCAATGCATCCGTTGTTATTGTCTGCCTGGCTGTGGGTAAGGTGAAAGGCAGTCCCTTGTTGTGGTGACAGGCCCGGGACCACCATCGAAACTCCTGCTGTAGGCAGGGAATTAGAGTTCTTATTGTTTCCAGGCTGTGGCAATGTTGAGTCCAAACACTTTTTAGATACCATTGTAGTTTCCTCATATGCAGTCTTGCATATGGAATTAGTAGAATGCAGGATGCCATGAAGCCCAGGGCCTGCAGAATTTTTCTTGCAGGGAGCTGGGTCTTTGTTGCCATCATTTGAAAGTAATGAGTCCGTTGCCGCCAGATAAGCCATCTGGGCAGTTGTATTTAAGCTTGCACCCAGGAATATTATCTCTTGAGAGGGCACTAGATTTGATTTATTTTCGTTTATTGTGTACCCTAGGCAGATTAGTACTCTTTTCACAAACGCCAGATGTTTTAGTAGAATGCCCTTGCTCTCTGCTTGAATAAGGCAGTCATCCAAGTAGGGATATATTTGAATTCCTCTTTGTTTGCAATATGCAATTACTGGTGTCAGGCATTTTGTGAAGACCCTGGGTGCAGTAGATAAGCCAAAGGGCAGTGCATAGAATTGGTAATACATTGAGTCAGCTATGAGTCTGAGGTATCTTCTGCAAGATTGTCTGATTGGGACATGCAGGTATGCCTCCTTGAGGTCCAAAGTAACTAGCCAAGCCTTCTTGCCCAGCATGGGTAGAAGTTGCTGCAGTGTTAACATTTTGAATTTTGGAACATCCAGGAAAGTATTTAGGATTGACAAGTCCAGTATTGGTCTCCAGGCTTTGTCCTTTCTGGGCACTAGGAAAAGTCTTGAGTAAAATCCTTGTTCCCTGTTCTTGCTGTGGTACTCTTTGAATAGCTCCCATGTCCATGAGAGCAGCAACTTGCTTTTGTGCCTCTGCCCATTGGTTTTGTGGCAGGTCCGGCATACCTTTTGATTTTGGAAGGGTGTGAAAGCGGAACCTGTAACCCTGAGAAACAATATTCACTACCCATTTGTCCTGGGTGATTATGTGCCAATTTTGTGAGAAAAGTGCTAGCTTTCCCCCTAAAGGTGCTGCCAAAAGGTAAGTGCTTGGCATTTGTAGAGGGAAGTCATTGGGACTGTTTCCTATAAGGTTGTGATTTGTCTTCTCCTCCTTGGGGGCTGAAGCACCCCATTGTTTAGGTCTGTAGGAGCCTTGGGGCTGAGATCTGCCTCTTAGGCGTCTGTATCTGCCTCTTTGTGGCCTGTCTGACACCGGAAAGGACCAATTTTTTGAAGGCCAGTTTCTGCTAAACCTAGGTGGTTGCACCTGTAAGAAATCCTTTACTGTCTGCATTGATTTTGCTTTATCCTCCATTTTCTTTAACACCTCTTCTGCCTTAACACCAAACAAAGTATCATGCTGTAATGGAGCATCCAATAATTTTACTTTAACATGTTCAGGTAAACTTTGTTCTTTCAACCAAGCATGCCTTTGAATGACAGAGACTGTAACTGCGGCTCTACAAGAAGCCTCTAATGAATCAAAACCACATTGCAGAGTATGCTTTCCCACTTGTTCAGCTGCATGCAATAAATCCTGCATTTCCTTAATGTCAGTACTTTCTGAGATTGTAAGCATTTTCTGTTTTAACAAAGACATGAGGTACTGTTGATATTTAAGCATGTGAAACTGGCAGTTTAAAGCCCTTACAGCTAAAGTAGCAGAAGTGTAAACTTTTTTTCCCCATCTATACAGAGCTCTAGAATCCCTATCAGAGGGGACAGGGATTTTTGCAGTGGAAGCCTTAACCCCTTTGGGACCCTGAGAAATTGTTTCAGGGTCAGCAGCTGGGTTTTTATAAAGAAATTTATGAGAGTCAGGGACCCTGTAGTACCTGTCTGGCTTGACTGGTGCAGGGAGTAAAGAGTCAGGAGACGGACTGGATTCAGAGAAAACATCATCAACAATATCAAGCACAGGGGGGATAGCCAGGGGCCTGTGCTGAGGCAATAAAAGAAAGTCTCGGAGTCTTTTCTTGGATTCTGAACAATCCTGGCTCTCCCAATGGAAATGCTCCCTCATGGTGTGTAGGGTTTCCCCAAAAGAATAATCCTCAGGCGGTGAGGCTGAAGGTATAGATTCTTCTGCATCAGAGTCCTCATAAGGAGGGACAGAATATCCCTGATCTGAAGAGGAATCAGAGGAAATAGAAACCTGGTCAGAGGAATCATAGTCAGTGTCTTGCCTAGGCCTTTTATCAGGAGGGGGATGGGAACCCCTGATCAAAATAATTAAGTCTACGGCCATTTTAAGCATCTGTTTCTTTGGCAAGTATGACTGTCCAGGAGAATGTTGTACTTGTTTCCTTGTCTTTAATGGTGTTTTTGACTTTGCCTTGGCTGCTGTAGTGGACTTAATAGTAAGCTGTGAAGGTCTGAAAACACCCTCAGAAGCCAATGCCTGCTCAGCGTCTCCGGACCCATATGAGGGAATAGTTTCCGCAGGCCCAATACCATGAGTTTCCTGAGGCCTAAGTGTCTCCACGTGGGAGTCGGATACAGCCTGTGGCTCTGAGGTAGCGGGTGTCAGGGGCTGCGAAAGCTCCTCACTGAGAAGCGGCGAACCGGCGACTGGCCTAGAAGAGGCTTAGTCATCGGTTTTGGACCTCAGATACCTGTCCTTTTCCTTGTCTTTGCGTTTTTTTATGAATTCCGGTCGTCGGTTGTTCCGACGGCATTATGTAGTTAAACCTTCGGCCAAAGTAATGTAAAGCAAAATCAAACAGACGCGTAATAGTGCATTTGTTGAATCTAGCACAAAACCGACAACTAGTAACGTCGTGGTCAGGGCCTAGGCAAGGAATACAGTAAGAGTGAAAGTCCTTATGAGGTATTTGCTTCCCACAAGAAATACAATTGTTAACTTTTACTGACATCGGTCTGGAGCAAGAAAAAGTTTCCTCAACTGGGTACTTAGCTTTATTGAAGACTTCGGTTCTGAAACTCGATTTCAAAAATCTCAGGAGTTGGCCGACCGGCACTTGTGAACTGCTTTTGCTTCAGGCACTGCGCGGCAAGAAAGACAGAAGAAAATGGCGTTGGTTGCATCTTTTATACTCCTGGCGCACTGACGTCAAGGAAGAGGTGACAGCAACCGACGCCGGACCTAGACTTTGGAACTCTGGCCGACTGCGGGTAGCCTGCCAGTAGGATAACCCAAGAGCAATGACTGCAACAGTGAAACACGAACATCTTGTGGATTGTGCAATTGTGCAATTAATAAAGAGCTGAAGGATTTCATCTGGGAGGGGAAGACTGCAAGAGTCAAGTGGGATAAGCTGATTCTTCCAATGGAAAAAGGCAGTTTGGGATTAACCAATTTGAAGGGGTATTTCAGAGCTACACAGTTAAGGCTCCTATACATAGCACAAGCAGAAACCTATAATTCAAAGTGGAAAGGGATGATTATGAAACAGAGGGGAAGCTCAAGAAACAAGGCAAAACTGGAATTTTGGATGCAGATCCTTAAGAATAACTATAACCATACAAAATATTATTTTATTTATTTATTTTAATTATTTATTTATTTAACATTTGTTTATCGGGAAAATCTGACTGGACACAGGTCCTTTTTCAGTGGAGGCCCGGGGAGAAAAGTTCCATGAGTAACAGTAAATTTTCATGTACAAATTACAATAATCAATAAAGTATAAAGTAAACAAAATGTATACATAAGAACATACAAATTTGTTACATCTTGACAACAAAACCTAGGCTTTGAATATAGCTAGTATTATCTGTAGGTATAACTTATGTCAAGATATAAGGTTAAGACAGGTCGGTAGGAACAAAGGATTAAACACCGGGGGAGAAGTTGGATATCTTTTGGGTATACTATAATGTATCAGAGCACCCATGAGGGGTTAGTACAGGAACACAGCCACTTATTTTTTAGATAAGCTTTAAGTGATGGCTTAAAGTGGTTAGTGGATGAGATTGAGAGAATGGATTTAGGAAGGGACTTCCATATATGAAATATACAGTTGGAAAATGAAGATTCTCCTGCAGCGTTCTTGGCCTTGGAGATGGTGAGTAAGTTTTTATTGTTAGAGTGAAGTGGTCTGCTGGAACTGTACCGAAGGATGAGATTTTGTTGTGCAGGAGTTTTAATTTTGTGAGTTAGAGAGAGTTGGTTGTAAAGAATAATGTTGGGAAGCTCAAAACAGTCTAGTATCCTTAAAGCTGTACAATGATGTGTCCTATTTGGACAGCCAAATGCAAACTCAGCAATTTTATAACATGCTTCTAGCTTAGATAAGTCAGTTTTCCTTAGGTTAGTTAAAACTGGAGAGGCATATAGTAGAGTGGAGAGCAGATGGGTTTGTGCTAATGTAATTTTGGCCACTGTGGTCAGAAGCCTTTTGTGCCTATATAGACTTCCAAGTTTCTTATGGACCTTTTTTTTTTTATAGTTAGGGAGACACGCAATTCAAATTTTAGGGTATTGTCTGTTTCAACTCCAAGAAGCTTTGTATGGGTTGTCAGGAAGATCACAGTACTGTCTTTGGCTATTATGTTAAATGTTGGGCATAAGATAGATGTCTTGTTAGGTTGGAAGAGTAATAATTTAGTTTTGTTTGGGTTCAGGATTAGATGGACATTGGCTAACCATGTTTCAACAGAAGTGAAAGATTCTTCTGTTTGAGAATGATGAGTTGATACAGAAGTGGCAGCACAGATAAGTATTGAATCATCTGCACACTGTATTATAGAATCATGTGGAGTAGCTGTGTGTAGATTATTAGTAAAGAGGGAGAAAAGGAGAGGGTCCAAGATAGATCCTTGGGAGACACCAATGGATAAAGGAAGGTGTGGAGATAGGTCTCCCTGCCATGGAACAGATTGTTGACAGACAGATAAATAGTTATGAAACCATGCTGTGGCAGATGGTGAGAAGGATAGTTCAGTTAGTACATCTATTAGTTTGGAATGGGAGACCATATCAAAAGCTTTTGATAGGTTTAGAAACATGGCAGATACAAAGTTGTTATTCCTGTGATGGTTTATGGTATTAGTGAAGGATAAGAGAGCTGTAGTGGTACTATGTGATGGGCGAAACCCATGCTGAATGTTTGAGAGAAGGTTATTTGTTAGTAAGAATTTCATGACCTAGAGATGTATACACCTTTCGAGTAGCTTAGAAAGAGGTGAAAGAATAGCAATTGGCCAATAGTTTGTCAGTTCTGTGGAAGGTTCTATTTATAAGGATTGATACTGGGAAGGCTATAGATTCACCTGCAGTTCTGAGGTATTCACTGGGTAAGATATCGACGGCAAGTGTAGTAAGTTTTAGTTTCTGTAGT
The DNA here is from genome assembly GCF_019279795.1 of Protopterus annectens. Lineage (NCBI taxonomy): Eukaryota > Metazoa > Chordata > Ceratodontiformes > Protopteridae > Protopterus > Protopterus annectens. The sequence continues at coordinate 1,001,070,214 of NC_056734.1, read as the reverse complement.
AGTTCTTTTATAATAACCCAGCCACTTGGGATGTACAAGCTAGTGCATTTCTTTGTGCCAGTCCCAAGCCTGGATAAATGGGGAGGGTTGTGTCAGGAAGGGCATCCGGCGTAAAATTTTGCCAAATCATACATGCAGGCAAAAGTACACATATACATACCGGATCGGTCAAGGCCCAGGTTAACAACGACCGCCACCAATACTGTTGGCCAACAGGGTGCTGGCGGAAATTGGGCTACTGTTGGCCGAAGGAGGAGAAGAGGCGGAAGGCATGGTCGAAGGCAGGTAAAGGCTAGGACTGTGATAGTGAGGGTCGGAACTTTGAATGTTGGCAGTATGACTGGTATAGGGAGAAAGCTAGCTGATATGATGGACCAAAGGAAGGTTGGTATATTGTGTGTGCAAGAGACCAGATGGAAGGGGAGCAAGGCTAGGTGTATTGGAGCTGGGGTCAAATTGTTTTATCATGGTGTGGATGGAAGGAGAAATGGAGTAGGCATTATCCTGAAGGAACAGTATGCCAAGAGTATTTTGGAGGTGAAAAGAGTGTCGGATAGAGTGATGTTTACGAAGATGGAAATTGATGGTGTAATGATGAATGTTGTTAGTGCATATGCTCCACAAGTTGGGTGTGCGATGGATGAAAAAGAAAAATTTTGGAGTGAGTTGGATGAAGTGGTGATGACTGTACCCAAGGGTGAGAGACTGGTGATTGGAGCAGATTTCAATGGACATGTTGGTGAAGGGAACAGAGGGGATGAGGAAGTGATGGGTAGGTATGGTGTTAAGCAAAGGAATGCAGAAGGTCAAATGGTACTGGATTTTGCAAAAAGGATGGACATGGCTGTGATGAATAAGTATTTTAACAAGAGGGAGGAGCATAGGGTGACATACAAGAGTGGAGGAAGATGCACACAGGTGGATTATATCTTATGTAGAAGGGCCAGTCTGAAGGAGATTGGAGACTGTAAAGTGGTGGCAGGGGAAAGTGTAGTTAGGCAGCATAGGATGGTGGTTTGTAGGATGACATTGGTGATCAAGAAGAGGAGGATGAGTGTGAGGGCAGCACCAAGGATCAAATGGTGGAAACTGAAAAATGGTAATTGTGAGGTGATGTTCAGGGAAGAGTTAAGATAGGCACTTGGTGGCAGTGAAGAGTTACCGAATAGCTGGGTAACTACAGCAGAGCTAGTAAGAGAGATGGCTAGAAAGGTGCTTGGTGTGACATCTGGAAAGAGGAAGGAGGACAAGGAGACCTGATGGTGGAATGAAGAAGTACAGGAGAGTATACAGAGAAAGAGGTTGGCGAAGAAGAAGTGGGATTGTCAGAGAGATGAAGAAAGTAGACAAGAGTATAAGGAGATGAGGTGCATGGCAAAGAGAGAGGTGGAGAAGGCTAAGGATAAGGCGTATGACGAGTTGTATAAAAGGTTGGACACTAAGGAGGGAGAAAAGGACCTGTACCAATTGGCTAGACAGAGGGACCGAGCTAGTAAAGACGTGCAGCAGGTAAGGGTGATAAAGGATAATGAGGGAAACGTGCTCACAAGCGAGGAGAGTGTGTTGAGCAGATGGAAAGAGTACTTTGAGGGGCTGATGAATGAGAGGGAGAGAAGGTCGGATGATGTGCGGATAGTGAATCACGAAGTGCAGTGGATTAGCAAGGAGGAAGTAAGGATAGCTATGAAGAGGATGAAGAACGGAAAGGCTGTTGGTCCAGATGACATACCTGTGGAAGCATGGAGGTGTTTAGGTGAAATGGCACTGGAGTTTTTAACTAGACTGTTTAATGTAATCTTGGAAAGTGAGAGGATGCCTGAGGAATGGAGAAAAAGTGTTTTGGTACCTATTTTTAAGAATAAGGGTGATGTGCAGAGCTGTAGTAACTACAGAGGGATTAAATTGATCAGTCACAGCATGACGTTATGGGAAAGAGTAGTGGAAGCTAGGTTAAGAAGGGAGGTGGTGATTAGCTTTGAGAGTGTTGATGGAGAAGTACAGAGAATGTCAGAAGGAGTTGCATTGTGTCTGTGGATTTAGAGAAAGCATATGACAGGGTGCCTAGAGAGGAGTTGTGGTATTGTATGAGGAAGTCGGGAGTGTCAGAGAAGTATGTAAGAGTGGTACAGGATATGTACAAGGGTAGTGTGACAGCGGTGAGGTCTGCGGTGGGAGTGACGGATGCATTTAAGGTGGAGGTGGGATTACATCAAGGTTCAGCTCCAAGCCCTTTCTTATTTTTAATGGTGATGGACAGGTTGGCAGACGAGATCAGACAGGAGTCCCTGTGGACTATGATGTTTGCAGATGACATTGTGATCTGTAGTGAGAGTAGGGAACAGGTGGAGGAGACCCTGGAGAGGTGGAGATATGCTCTACAGAGAAGAGGAATGAAGGTCAGCAGGACTAAGACAGAATATGTGTGTGTGTGAATGAGAGGGAGGATAGAGGAATGGTGAGGATGCAGGGAGTAGAGGTGGCGAAGGTGGATGAGTTTAAATACTTGGGATCAACAGTTCAGAGTAATGGTGAGTGTGGAAGAGAGGTGAAGAAGAGAGTACAGGCAGGATGGAGTGGGTGGAGAAGAGTGTCAGGAGTGATTTGTGACAGATGAGTACCAGTAAAAGGGAAGGTCTACAAGAGGGTAGTCAGGCCAGCTATGTTATATGGGTTGGAGACAGTGGCACTGACAAAAGGGCAGGAGTCCGAGCTTGACGTGGCAGAGTTGAAGATGTTATGATTTGCACTGGGTGTGACGAGGATGGACAGGATTAGGAATAAGTATATTAGAGGGTCAGCCCAGGTTGGAAGGTTTGGAGACAAAGCCAGAGAGGCAAGATTACGTTGGTTTGGACATGTGCTGAGGAGGGATGCAGAGTATATTGGGAAAAAGATGCTAAGGATGAAGCTGCCAGGTAACAGGAAAAGAGGAAGGCCTAAGATAAGGTTTATGGATGTGGTGAGAGAGGACATGCAGGTGGTTGGTGTGACAGACCAAGATGCAGAGGACAGGAAGAAATGGAAACAGTTGATCTGCTGTGGCGACCCCTGACGGGAGCAGCCGAAAGAAGAAGAAGTAGTAGTTCTTTTATAGTGGCTGTAGGAACTGGGGAGAAAGAGACTGAGGCATTGCTAGTTGCAGACTTGGCTGGTTTGGTATCAGGAGTAGGCGTTTGCTGTTTGGAAAGAGCAATTACAGATTCAGTAAAATGTATGTTAAAAATGGTAGCTATGCTATTGGAATTGTTGTGGATGTTTGGAATTGGTGTAGTAGATTTTCCTGGGTGAAGGACTGAGTTTATAATTGGCCAGAATTTTTGAGGGATTTTTTTATATGTGTTTTGAATGTCATGATAGAAATTTATTTTATCCTGTTTTATTTGTTTTTTTTTGCCTTATTTCTAAGTTCGATACTGTTGTTTAGAAACTACCATGTTAGTCTTGTGCCATAGTTCTCAGGCTTTATCTCTAGTTTTCAGAAGGGCCCTAGTGTCTCTGCTTAGCCAGGGGGCATAGTTTGATTTTACTCTGATAGTTCTAACAGGGGCATGTGCATTTAATATATCTGAGAAAGATTTATTAAAGTGGTTCACTGCATCATCTAGGTCAAGGTACTTGAGTGGAGTCCAATTGCACCTTCGTAGGTTAGCTAGGAAGTTGTCAAGATTAAAGTTATGTTTTTTTCTCAGTTGTTTAAACATTGTAGGTTTTGGTGGGAATATGTGTTGTCATATAAGAAATGTGGGTAGGTGGTCACTCAGACCATCAGGAAGGCAACTTGACAGGAATAAGTGAGAGGAGTCATTTAATAATATCCAATCCAAGGTGGATTTTTTTTTACTAGCTTTATCTATTCGGGTAGGTTCTTGAATAGTTTGTGTAAAACCATGCAAGTTTCTGTGATGGATGGGGTGATCTGTATCACATGCAAACCAGTCTAAATTAAAATCACCCAGTAGGAATATCTCGTGACTAAGGGTACTACTTGCCCAGTGCAACAGACATTCTATAACTGGGACATTATTTCCAGGTGGGATATAGCAGCCAATTATATTAAGTGTTTTTCTTGAATTTATGGTTAGTGTGGTATAGATGACATCTGCACTGTCCAGTTGTGGGTTTTGCATTCAAGGAAAGTTAAAGTGAGATGGTCTTTAAAGAGGACAGCAACTCCGCCTCCTCTTTTGTTGAGTCTATTCACCCGTAGTATAGAGTAACCTGGGGGGGGGGGTAGTATTTCATTATCTTTTCTACTTGTATTACCTATGAACTTATATTCATAAAGTAGAAGAAAGTATTCAAGAACCAATCCAACATAGGAATGAAGAAAGGAGATTCTGCCAGTAAGGATGACAGCAATTAGGGGTACAGACACCAGGCAAGAGGGGGCTGGAACTTACTGGAGAAAACTGGCAAAAGAAGCAAGGTATTAGGAGGAAATAATTAGATGGGGAAGGTAATAGAATGGGAATAGGCCAATAATTTATTTGGACTGCAGGCTAGATATTGCCTTCCCTTTCAAGGATTGCTATCAGAGTACAGGCAAATAGAAATAAACACAGGGATTCTAAGCAAAAGACCCACACTGGTACAGTTTTTAGTAGTATCTAGAACAGAAGTTGCTGTTAAAAAAGGGAATAATTAGTTGATCATATGATAACTAGAAGAGTTGATCAGAAGAGGTTAGAAAGGAGTGAGAAGAGAGACTGGATAAGCAATTCACAAAGAAACAATGGGAGATATATGTTATGTCTCCCAAATATGCAACAAAGTTTAGAAGATTTAGGATCTTTGCTTGAAAGTGTTTACATAGGTAAAAATTTTTTATACCCCAAGTAGACTCCAAAGAATTTTTCCTCTGGTAGACAGCAAATGTTGGAGGTGTGATGTGGAAGAAAGGGGAAACTGGGAACATATTTTCTAAGAGTATAATGAGTTGGCAGACTTTAAAGATTCCATGCAGGCTACTCTGTCAGAGATACCAAGTGAGCAAATTGGTATAACTAAAAATGATTTTTTTAAGCTATGATATGGAGTTGGAATTCCAAAGACATAGTAAGGTCTTGCTGAGACTAATTATGGTAGCTGGCAAAAAAAAAATACTAGAAAATGGAAAGCAAATTAGTGAATATAGTAACAGAGATAAAAACAACTGTAATTTGGATCTTTAGAAAACAATAGGAACAAATTACATAGAAAAAAAAATGGGAATTGTGGGAGCAATACATGAAGATGAGGAATGAGGTCTAAAAGAAGACAGGATTTGAATGAGCTATGTAATGTCTGACAATGGCTGGATAGATTACAAGTGATGTATAATGTCTGCAACTAAAAGTATGTCAACGTGGTTTGTTTTCATTTATATAAATGTATGATTACCTATGTTATACATGATAATTTAATAAAGATTGCAAAACCACAAAGCACCAACAAACAGTTCTTGTGGATCCATGTATAAGCAGAAGCAGGGTACAGCCATGGGGGCAGTTTTTGCCCCCAGTTATGCTAATGTATTTATGGGATTTTTTGAAAGTAAACATATATATACCAATGATTTTTTCAAGAAATATGTACATAGATACTATCGTTATATTGATGATTTATTGTTTATTTGTCAAGGGGGACAACAAGAACTAAGTAAATTTTTAACTGAGATACAGGATAATGTTATGGGTATAAAGTTTGATGGATTACAAAAAGGTGAAAAGGTGCAATACCTAGATATCTCATTAATAGGTAATAAAGGGTATACATTGGAATATCAAATACATAGGAAATTTCTAGGAAGTGGTTCTATACTACATGGCAGTAGCCATCATCCAGTGCATATAATGAAGGCAATTCCCTATACAGAGTTGAATAGGGTAAATAGATTGTGTAGTAATTCTATTACCAAAGAAAATGAGTTTATACAAAGTTATGATAAATTCAAAGAAAGAGGCTATGATAAATATAATTTAAAGGAAAGTTTAAATAAGATCAAAAAATGTGGAAAGTATTATGGTGGGGGAACATGGAGGACACCACAAGAGAGTAAAGAAGATGTATATTTTGTGTCTACTTATTCTATAGTATCAGATAGCATTAGAGAACATGTTTTAAACAGCTGGAATCTATTAAAAAAAGAAGTAGATTATTTATCAAAAAAGAATGTGTTTTTTTCCTATAAAAGAGGGAGAAATATACAAGACTTTCTGGTACATAGTAGGTTTAAAATGGCATATATGCCAATGTATTCACAAGTTATAAAACAGGGAACTAAAAGATGTGGTAAATGTACCATTTGCAAGTTTATTGTACAACAATTTTACAAAATTAATGGTATTTCAGTTGAGACTAAGGGAATATACAAGTGTAATTCAACAGCGGTGGTGTATGGAATTGAATGTCCATGTAAAAAGTTTTATGTGGGAGAGACAAAAAGAACATTAGCATGCAGGATTAAGGAACATGTTAGGGACATTTTGAAAAATAAGGAAACTAGCCCTTTGGCAGGGCATTTCCAAAAATATCATGGGGGTAATGTGGAGAATTTGAAGGTTACAGTGCTAGACAGCATTGAAAATATGATGTATTTAAATGATAAGTGTATAAAACAAATATTACGGAAGAAAGAATTATATTTTATATTAAAATTTAATACACTTAAACCGAATGGTTTGAATTGTGATTGTTAATGGAAAAGTTTATTGTAATAAGTGTATTTTCAAGATATATAGTGTTTTATGCATTTTACTATTTTTTTAAAAAAAGTTGAGTGATGCGGCTGATTGAATAATTGGATGCAATTTAGTCATGAGAGAGTTGCAGGTGTTTAAAAGGGAGGGAAACTGTTCAGTGCAATTAATAATTTACTCTGTAAAGGCTATTTGCCGAGGCGCTAGAGAAGAGAACTGAAGTGTGTTTTTTGTGTTCCTTGTGTTATTGGATGTAACTACATCTTATTGGATTAAAGCTATCTACTAGCTGCTACGGAGTCCTTCTTTGTGGTATAACAATTTAATAAAGATGTTTGGTATTAGGAGGAAATAACTAGACAGTGAAAGGCCAAGAGGTAATCTGGACTGTATTTTAGAGATGGTATTCCCTATCAGGGATTGATATCCCTTTCTCTTTGTCTACACTCAGATAAGGGAATCTTAAGTGAAAAGATCTGCCCTTGTAGAAACTTTAGCTGAATCTACAAGAAGCTGTTCTTAAAAAGGGGATAAGTAGTAGGGCATATAAAGTATTAATGGTAACTATAACAAACATTCAGACGAGGTTAGAAAAGATTAGGAAGAGAGACTAGAAAAGCTATTTACAAGGCAACAATGGTAGGACATATGTATGGCTCCCAAGTATGCAACAGAGTCCAAAAGGTTTGGGATTTTTGCAAGAAAGAGTTTACATAGGTATTTTTATACCTCAAGCAGATGCTAAATAATTTTTCCTTGGTTAGAAAGGAAATGTTGGAGGTGTGATGGGGAAGAATGAGTTACCTGGGATCAAGTTTTTTGGATATGGAATGAGTTGTGACATTTAAAAAAAATCTTACCAAGCACTCTGACAAATTATTGGAGAAACAAATGGCTGTAAATAAGCAATTTATTATTTTTTTGCTGGGACACAATATCTGAACTGCCTAGACATAGTAAGGTCTTATTAAGTTTAATTCTGTTGGTTGTCAAAACAGCAATTATTAAAAAATGGAAATCAAAATATAAACCAGCTGTATTTGAAGTACTGAATATTGTAAAAGATAGAAAAGGACTAGAATAGGGATCTTTAGAACTGAGGCAAATTACATAGAATTAAATGGAATTTGTAGGAATAATAGACACAGAATAATATTCAGAAAGAGGAATGAGTTTTAAGGGAAGGCAGGAAATGAGTGATTTATGCAATGTTGGACTGCACAACAGTTGTAGTTGTTATAAAGAACACATGCAATGTATAATGTGTGTAAATGGAAAAATCTTAATATTGTTTGTTTTCCTTTCTACTAACGTATGTGCGCCTACGTCTTAAGGTGATCATTTAATAAATGTGTTTTAAAAATTGGAGACAGCAGGGTATTTTATGAAAATGTGTTTTCACTCTGCACCAGGCAGAGGACAAAAAAAAAGTTGAGAGGCAGGTGTGAAATTCAAGCTGCTGCATTCAACTATCTTCAGAACATTTCCCTGGAAGATCAAAGACATTATAGGATGAAAACAGGCTAAGGAGGTACTAAAGTGTAGCCAACAAAAACTGAGCAAGGAAGCAGAAGGGTACTCTGCTTCTCAGTCTTCTGACAATAGCAAAGTTCATAGGGAGACACTGTCAGTAAAAGCTTTTCCATTGTTCTAAAGGAAAATGTGACCGGTGGCAGAAAAAAGCACAGGAGCTGTCTAGAAGAATTAGGAGTGCCTTGGACTTGAAGCATCAACTTTTGCTGGAGATGGATACGATCAGGAAAAAGGCCAGCAACATTGCAAAATTAGTGAAAAAACAGGATGCTGTAAAGCATCAATCCCATTAAATACAGGATTAGATGTAAAATGTTTCTCTGAAAAGAGTGGTTAAAAAAAGACTAGAATGTTGTGACTATGTTAAATTGGCAGGAGAACTATAAAGCATACACCATCCATTTTATGTCCATAATCTTTAGGAGGACACTGAGGGGCTGAAGTAGTATCGTTAAGTAAAACAGTTTTTGTTCTTATTAACATTTGTTTAAAAAATCTCAACATGTAAATTGCACATTATACTGTAAAGCAGTTTAGTATAGGGTGCAATCAGGGGTATTTTAAATGTAAGGTGGGAGAGTCTTATCAGTGACTGCTGTATATGTTAAAGATATTAAGACGAGGAAGTACATTTTCTTAGTTGTATCCAAGATTTACAATAGCAACAAGGTTTGAAAGGCTGGAAAGAAGCAAGTCAAAGTTGATATAATACAATGATGTGATCTTGGGCTGCTGGAGTGGGGGATGCAAAAGTTTATCACTTTATGTGTAGAATTACGATAATTTCCCCTATTTTACAGAGATGGATTTCCAGATTATTGCCTTTGGCGTAAGCTATGGACAAACAGGCTTGAAAAATAAGGGAAATGATGAAAGGTGTAGAAAATAGCTGTTCTTTCTTGCATTTTCAAAGGCATTAGCTATTTTTTTCCATTAGCAAATGCTCTTCATGAGAAACAAGAACTCTACTTGTGCAAAGAATTATGAGAGGTATGTGTTCTTAGTGAAATTTACTAAGATTATTTATGCATCTACTGTTTTTCTTCTTTCTCATTACCAACTACATTTACTTGGAGATGAGGAGTCTGCAGGTGCAAACAATTGATTATGATTAGTCTGAACACTGTGTGTTAACTAAATATACAAGGTACAATATAATTAACATTTAGAGGTACTCTAGCAAGCAGTTCCAGGAAAAAAAATGAAGTATGAAACTGTGAGAAATGGTTAAGTTATACCAATGCACTTGCTTCCTCTGAGCAGCCTTAATACTTTAAGGCATTAACAGTGCACTCTTTCTTAGGGCTACAAGTTAATATTTACTGAAAGCATGCAATATGATTATCACATCTGTGAGACTAACAAAGATAAGAAATGAAGAGATAGCAATCAGTGTAAATGGAAACACAGGCTCCAACATGCATGTAAACATGGGTAACCTTAACGTTACAGTAGGTAATGCCTGTGAATGCAGACATCAGTTTAGGGCAACTGCTCAAATCTAGAAGAATAAAGTTCATTTTTTGAAAGATGCACATATTTTTGTGTCTTTGTTGTAACTTAAAAAGGGATAGGGGTTGAAAAGCTATTTTTGAGCATTTTCAATGAAGTAAAAAGTCCTAAAAAATGTGACACACGATCAAATGGAGATAAAAAGCAACTGCATAACAGATCAGCCTGCCTTACATCAGTGTGTGCATGTAAGCTAAATGATGGAAATATATATTCAAAATAACTACCATGTACAATAGGTGCCAGTAATAGTTCGCTTTCAATCATACTGGCTATTCTGTACACATTATCACAGAATGTAAATGACCTTACAGTTACTGATAAAAAGCAAAGCGTACTGAATTATATTAAGTGTAGGGTGCAAATAGCAATGTTGCATGAGACCCATTTGGATAAGAATAATCACTTGAACTGTGAATTTTTCAAAGAAAGGATTTCATGATGAACACTCAGCAAAATATCAGGGTCAAAGAAAAAGGGGAGTAATAATACTAGTTGACAGAGGATCTGCAATAGTGCTAGAGGAACAAAAAAAGGATAATAATGGCAGATTTCTGGTAATAAAGGGTTTTTGACAGTGGAGGAGGATTATGCTGACATGTACTTATGTTTCACCTAAAATAGGTATTAGAGAGCTTCACAGATTTTTTGAGAAATAATCATCTTTCAATAGGGAATGTTATTTATGAGTGGGATTAGGAACTTTGACTTCCATAAGCGCTTGGGGGAGTAGACCAGGGTAGTGTACTTACAACTGTATATCCAGTTGCCTAGATTACACTTATAAAAAAAAAAAAAAAAAAAGTGTCAAAGGAACTACTCTACTCTACATGGAAGGGGAGTCTCTTCCATAAAGAGGGATTCCCTGTGATACCTACCTCTCTAGCCAGTAGGTCCTGTTTATGTTTTGGTGGAAGTTTAGATCTCAAGTGGATGTTTAAGATGTTATTAGTTTTTCTGGATGAGTAAGAGGTCACACAGGAGCAGATCCTTTGAGGCTGTGCATGCTAGGCAGAGGTCTCCTCTCAGAAATCGATAGGAAATATAAAAGCACATTCATAACTAATCAATAAAAGCAGTCAGTTGTTTCACTCAAGTAATTCAAAACAAGGCCAAGCAACTTAATCAGAAACTCAGAGAAAAATAGAGTCTCTTTCCATAAATTAATTTAATTTATTTATTTATTAAAGAACAGAAAATAAAGGAACTGCAGAAATGAACAATAAAAAGACAATGTCCTCAGGGAAGACCCAAGGATAGGTACTCATACTGACTAGGGGAAATTTGGCCAATGCACCAGAAAACTTCCGCTACTCTTCTTTTCAACAAATGCTATGGGATCTTTTACATTCACTTGAGATATCACCAGCACAGACAGATGGGACCTTGATTAAACATCTCATCCAAAGAATGGCGCACTAAGAAGTGCAGCACTCACCCTTATGCTGCAAGTGCAGTGCGTGACAGTACTGGAAAATTACTCCAAGTATGTGGTATGGGAATAGAACCCACTGCCTTCTAGCTGTCATTTATGATAAACATCAATCAACTGTGTGGTCAGAACAAAGAATTTTATATTACTAGTGGCTGTGCATTAGTGCATACCGACAAGGCATGCATCTGTAACTCATACACTACCACTGACAACCTTAAGGATTGCTCACTGTGAAAAGCTAGAATTATTTGTCTTCAAAGATATTCAACAGAGTCTTCTGTGAAAAGAGCTCTCATTTACAGTACTAAAGCACTGCTCAAATTCAGCCTGAACAAGCACAGTGCCTTTCAGAAGAAAATTAAGTTCTTCCATTTATTCAAGTACGTTAATCTGGTCACCTTACTACAAGCATTGAATTTATTCAAGACCCAATCAGCAGTCTTGTTAAACAAGTGCATGACTCTTACCTTCTTCCAACACTAAATTCTACACAATCCATATAAAAAACATATGCAGTAAACAAAATCATGTAAAACTGCATAAACAAATCCATCACTCACACAAGTACACAAAATGTACCATCAGCACTGACTTGTAAACACTTCAAAGCATGTAATAATTTTATATCCAACTTCAAAGTCTCATATTCCAAAAATGCAGAGCACAGTCAACACTGTCAAGGTTCTCCCTGTAAAGTCACTCATTTTAAAGGCAGTCCCTCCTCTCCTGCCAACACAGTCATAAAAAAGCATTTTAAGTATTACTATGAACTACATATCACCCTCCTGGCAGCACCACTTTTCAACTATAGTCCAGTAACCCCTGGAGACTGACTTTACTTACATTTTCGTCTGGCTTTAAAAAAAAAAACAAAAAAAAAAACAAAAAAAACTCTATGCTAAAACGACAAGCTACAGCAAACGTGTCAGAATTTAAGATTTACAGGATGTCCAGTGGCTGCTCATCATGAACCTTGTTTCCTAATCTTAAAGACACAAAAGTTATGTACTCACCATAATGATATATCTGTATTGTCTCTTTCCATCTTTCCTCAATGTATGGGTGTTGGATCTGTGTCCAGTTTGAATTTGCCCACTTTCAATCTTCTGGATCTGGTGTTCTGGCTCTTCCCCTTACCCATAATTGCTGGTGTTATGAGAAATACCTCAAATCGAGTTTGCTCCAAGAAAAAAGGAAGGAGTACTGAATCTAAGAAAAAGATAGTGAAGAAAAAACAGCTGGAAAAAAACAGGTCTTCGTAATTAACTTCAAGAAGCCAAGGCTAAGCCAGTCAGAGAAAATCATGAACCAGAAGATACAATGCTTTCAAACACACGGAAGGGGGAAGGTGGGGGGGGGGATGAGTAAAGGATGGAAAGAGACAACATAGATCTATTGCTGTGTTGAGCATACAACTTTTGTATCTGATGATGTTTTTCCAGCTGTTCCTCAACATATGGGACAGAGTCCCCAGCTACAGTAACACCTGGGTGATCTTAAGGAAGGATAATCCCACAGGCAAACCAAAAGAGGCTCTTTATCTGGACTGTATTCCCAACTTATAATGAGAAATGAATATGTGAACCTTGGACCAATTGGCAGCTGCAAAATGTCATCAAGATGTACTCTGGAAAACAATGCTGTTGATGAAGTGACTGATCTAGTAGAATGGGCTTTTGGAGAAACAGGCAGAGACAACCCTATCTGCTTGTAAACACAGAAAATGCACTAACACAACCAAGAGGTTGACCTAAGGTACTCATTTTCCCATTTTGACAGGAGACTAAGACAGAAACAATTGATCAGTTTTTCTGAACACACTGATCCAGTGTAAATACAATCTTAATCTTAATTGCTGGTGAACATCTAGAGCGTGTAATGCGTATTCACCCTTGTTAGAAAAGTTTGGGGAAAAATACTGGGAAACTTGTGGTTTGGTTAGAGATTCAGGAGGAGGAGGAGGATAGAATCTCCGAACATTCTGCCTTTGAGAAAAAACAGGTAAGGGGGGTTTGCAAACAAGGCATGTAGCTCAGAAATCCTCCTAGCAAAAATTAACAGCAACTAAGAAATTAGTTTCCCATGACAAAAATTTTAAATCAGCTTTAAGCAGCCAGTTCAAATGAAGGACTAGTCAGGCCTTGCAGTAAAACAGTAATATCCCAAGGAGGAACTGGGCCTTTAAATGGAGGTCGCAACAGAAAATGTCCTCTAAGAAAGGCTTTAGATAGTCTTAAAGATGCAATGGATGTATGATTCTCACCAATATGAAAAGACAGTATGGCTGCTAACTGCACTTTGAAAAAGGTCTGCAAGAATTGCAGAAATGCTGTCAGGGGAGCTGAAAAAGGATCAAGATTATTCTCAGTTGCCCTCATAGAGAATCTTTTCCATTTACTTTTGTATATCTTGCATAGAGAAGGTTTCTGGGAAGAAGTTAGACTATGAACAATAGAGGGTGAAAACTTGGACTGTCTTAGCCATCAGTGGAACTGGAGAAATCATGTAATCAATTTGAGGAAATGAATACCTGGGTGAGACAACCCTAATGGGTAAGACACTAGATCTGGAACTGGGCCTAGCAGCCAGGGATGGTGTACATGATGAGGCCAGAGGAAACCATACTTGTTGAGGCCAATAAGGGGCTATGAGGATGACTGTGATCTTTCACACAATTGATTTCTGTAAAAACTTTGGAATCAGAAGGATTGGGGAAAATGCATAAAGGAGTCCTGGGGCCAATTGTGGGACACAGCATCGCTGGGTGACTCCCCCTCTGAGGGGATCAGAGTGAAGAACTTCCTGCACTTGGTGTTGAGGAGAAGATGCAAAAAAACTGTAGCAAGGTTAGCCTCAACAGGTGACTATCTGCTCAGTGACCGCTGGAGGGACGTCTTATGAGGAAGAAAGATAGTCCTGTTCAACTTGTCTGCTATGACAATGGACTTGCCCTGGATATGTGCTGCTGTTAGAAAGAAGTGATACAATATCCCCCATCACCACACTCTCATGGCCTCTAAACTTAATGGGTAAGAGCTGGTTCCTCCATGTTTGATGATATTCTAGACAATTGCCACACTGTCTGTCTAAATGGATGTTTCATCCTTGGGAAGACTGTCCTGAAAGGCCTGCAACACTAGCAGGACTGCTCTCATCTCCAGTACACTGATGTGAAATCTGGTTTCTGACTGTGAGCATCTACCTTGAACTGTTTTTCAAATGCCATGCCCCACCCACACCAAATGGAAAGTAGTATCACTGTGGCTTGCGGGAGGGAAGATTGAAAGGACGTCCTTGAGAGACATGCGGTGACTCCAACTACCAGATTTGTGACTTACAAATCTCCATTAAGAGTACTTAGAAAGACATGGGTTGTTGTCTTATCGACCACTGCAGTGCAAGAGTCCAATGAAGAACTCACATGTAGTATCTGGCTAGGGGAACCAGGGTAATTAATGCTGACACAGACATTAAGAGATTGAGAATAATTTTTGCTGGTGGTTTCTGAAAGGACAGAACTGTTAAAGCTTGATGGCAAATGGTTGCAACTCTTGACTGGAAAAGTCTTGGAATTTGAAGATCTGTGTCCATCAGGACTCCTATGAATTCTAAGGACTGAGATGGGCAGGGACTGGACTTGCCAGATTAACAGTGATGCCCAGGTCTGAAGAGAGATGGAGCTCCTGGCTCGAATGAATAGATTCCAGGTAGGGGGTGGTAATGAATTAGTCTAAGTAAGGAAACACCCAGAACTCCTGCAGTCACAGGCAGGCTGCAATCGGCTGCCATGCACTTAGTAAACATCCATGGGGTTGTGGTGAGACCAGATGGCAGAGCTCTGATCTGAAAATGACCAACTCCCAGCCGGAAGCATGATACTTCCTGGAACGTCTCCATCTTTATGTGGTAGTACACATACTAAAGATCTACTGAGCACATCCAGTTGTTCTCTCTGAGAAAGGCAAAATAGACTGCACTGTGACTATCTGGAATTCTGTTTTCTAACTGTTTAGGCAGCATAGAACCAAAGTTGGTCTGAGGTCCCAGTTTTTGTTTGGCACTAAAAAGAACCTTGAGTAAATTACATTTACTCTCTGGTCTGGTTGGATCTCTTGGATGATTCAGTTGATAAGGAGCTTTTTTTTACTTCTGAAGCTGACACTTCCCTCTGAGAAAGTGGAACACTGGGAAGTCTTTTTGGAACTGAAGGAATGGTAAGAAAGGGGATGAAATAGCCTCTGGTATTATGCTATACACCCATCTGTCTGCAGTGATGGGCATCCAGGCTGTTGGGTAGAGAGTTAGGTGCGCCCTGACTGCCTCAAGAGTACAGCAATTGGGCAAGTGTTCAGGAGTCCTGAAAAGGTTTCTCAGAGAAAGGACCTCTGAAACCTTGATTCTGTGAACCACCTTGACCCCTAAAGTGACATTCATTACACGAGTCCCACACCACCACCCATCACAGGGGGCCCTGTCGCCAAACATGTTAAGCGAGAACCCCTATGATTTATGGAACCAACTTTATTGCCTCCCTTTTGATTCCTGGAAAATGTCCTTTGAGGAGTGGAAAATTTGATCTCTACTGCAGAAAGGAATTTGTCTTCCTTTTTACTTCTTTAGATTGTATCTTTCATCTTGAGACAAAAAAGTGTTAATTCATCATGGGGGCATTCAGGAAGGATGTCTTGAACTGTTCCTCAAAGTTGAAAAGCCTCATCCAAGCACATCTCCTAATGGATATGCCTGTGACAGCTACTCTAGATGCACCCTCTGTAGCACTGGAGATTAAGGCATATAGAGATACTGGACAAAAATTGAAGGGTGGCCAGCTGTATATCACTGGACTTCCTTTGATCTGCAGGCATGGTCCCTGGGAGAGAGCTGGAGATTTCTTTGGTGAAATCTCTCTCACACCATGTAACATATGGCAGATAATTTAAAGCTTTCACTGAGAAAGTAGATGAGGCATAGACTCACTTCGCAAATACGTCCAACGCATGAAATTCCTTGTTTGGTGGGTGGACATAGGAACTCTCTTCCATTAGTTCCTTCTTGGTGGATGTCACCAACATCATATAATCATCTGGTCCCTTGTTCCTATAGAGGTGGTCTTTAGGGGCAACAGGAAATCTGTCTGGTTTCTTGGGAATGGGTTCTGCTGTGTCCAGCTCTTTCCAAGCCCATGTGGACATCAGGTCTATCCACAGGTGGGACAACCCAATCTGTAGATGGGCCAGAGCCAAAATTCTCTTTGACTGCCAACTATTCTGGAGAAACTGAATAGGGAAGAATATCCCCTTTCTGTTTAAGTAGTTTGAAGATCTCTCTGAATGACACATTCTCAAGGGAGATATGGGGGAACCATCTCCTTTGCCAACGTCAGTAATGTGGTGACAGATTCTTTAAGAGAATCAGGCTACCTTTTTAAACATGTGTG
Organism: Protopterus annectens; assembly: GCF_019279795.1. Classification (NCBI taxonomy): domain Eukaryota; kingdom Metazoa; phylum Chordata; order Ceratodontiformes; family Protopteridae; genus Protopterus; species Protopterus annectens. The sequence goes on along the minus strand of NC_056734.1, from coordinate 1,001,053,620 downwards.
CTTCTTGTGTACTTCCTCAATGGGATACTCTGGTGAGGACTCAGAAGCTGATGTTGTCTGCTCCGTAGCAGCTGGTGTGAAATTTTTGGTCAGTGGCTGTCCCAAGGGGATAAGAAGAATTAGATTTAGAACCTGGGAGCACCTTTTGGAAAGGGATGGCTACAAGCTTGAAAGAAAAGTCTTTTCTATGGAATGAGAGAACTCTCACTCTCTCAAAAGCCTTGAATGCCAAGGATGACATGATCAGGAGTAGCCTCAGAGGTAGGCTGATCCTGAGACACCGCAGGTAGGATCAGAGGCTGACAGAGCAGATCTAGCTAGTGCCAAAGCCCCGAGGACCTTGGATCCAAACCCATCCTTTTGGAGTCAGTGCCGACATTCAGTTTGGAGTCAGCTCCGAGATTCAGAAGCCTCTGAAGCAGCAGGAACCAAATGAATCAAAGAACTCACTGGGGACCAGGAACTAAGCTTAGGCTCCAATTCAGACTTGGCTCGTGTGATTCGGTTCCAATAGCCCCAATCCAAATGGTCAGATTGCAGAAGAAGTAATTACTAGATGTGGAGAAGTTATTCCCTCTGCTATAGAGGAGAGTGGAATTGGGTAGACCCCCAACCATCTAGGTCTGGAGGAATTTCCTCATCATCTTGCCCTGGTCAGCTTCAGTTAGGCTCCTGGAAGACCTGGCTGACTGGAAAGATGAAGCAGTGGATGGAGGTCATTAGTGATCACACCTTTTCTCTTGTAGGATCAGAGAACAGAGCATTGGCGACACAGTCACTGGAGAAAAACTCACCAGGATATTGCATCTAATAATAATCTGATCTGAAAAGAGCATTGGCTCAGAATTTTGGAACTTTCGACGCACGATCTGAAGAAGAGGAGCAATCCAGGGACCTCTTTCTCAAAGAATTTGACTTTTCCTTATCTTTGTCTTTATGCTTTTCTTTCTCATTCTCCCTGTTTTTTTTTCCTTTGGTTTGTCAACAGATTTCTTGGCAGGAGAAGAAGGTTTCAAGAAACCAGGGTCATGTTTTCCTGCAGTGTCTGGGAGAATCCCTTTTAAAGTAAGTTTGTTTATTCTCTCTATAATAGCTCATTGGCCAAAAGCTTCACAGCTGCAATAGGCTGTGTCTAGGTGTGAAGGACCCAAACAACAGATACTTTTGTCATGATCATCAGAGCTGGGTAGCTGGTGAGAACAAGCCACACACTTTTTAAAACTAAATGACTTTTCGGACATGCTGAAAGGAAAAAAAAATGAGCACAACACTAGTAATACCAATGATCTCAGACGGGAAAGTATGAAAAATATAAAGTTTTCTATATATATATATATATATATATATATATATATACATACACACACACACACACACACACACACCTACATATATACATGCATATGTGTGTGTGTGTGTGTGTGTATATATATATATATATATATATATATATATATATATATATATATATAGATAGATATACGTGTGTATATCTATATCTATATATATATCTATATATATATATATATATATATATATATATACGGGTCTACATTATTTGTCAAAGTTACATTTCTTCGACAAACAAAAGTGCAACCCCATTTGCTAAATGCACTGTAATTGTTGATTCTGTAGCTCCTACATGCAACAGGGTAGTGAGGTACTATAGGATCTTCTGAATAGGCATGGAAAAGGGGTCTATGTTATGTTCTTTTGCCCATCTAGAGAACCTAGTCCACTTATTGGAATAATTTTTTCTGGTGGAAGGTTTGTGCAAAGCCAGAAGGATCTTGCGAACAGGGGATGAAATATCAGGTAGCCTGGCAATCATCGGAAGTGGAGAAACCAAGCTGTGAGCTAGCTGCGGAGATTGGGGTGAATCAGTCCCTCAAGATGGCACAGCAGACCTTGGAATTGATCCAGGATCCACGGGCTGTGAATCAGGTGAGGCCACAGGAAAGGGAACCAGACTTGACGAGACCAATAAGGGGCAATGAGGATCACTCTGCTTCTCAACCTTTGAGCTTTATGAAGGAATTTCGGGTTGAGGGGAAATGGGGGAAAGCCATACAGTAGACCCGGGGGCCAATTGTGCATCACAGCATCCCTCTGCGACTCCCCCTGAGGGGGGATCAGGGCAAAATAGCTTCTGTATTTGTTGTTTAGGGGAGAAGCAAACAAGTTGCAGCAAGGCCTGCCCCAACGGTGGAAGATCTGATCTGCTACTATAGGATTGAGGGACCACTCGTGAGGCATCAAAATGTTTCTGCTCAGATTGTCCGCAATAAGATTGTAACTCCCGGGAATGTGTGTTGATATGAGGAAAGCGGTTGGAAGCCATCGCCCAATGCCAAATTCTCATGGCTTCCCGACAAAGGGGGTAAGACCTGGTTCCGTCTTGTTTGTTGATGTACCAGACAACTGACATGTTGTCCGATTGAATTGCAATGGTCACGGAAGGAAGGGATGTGTGGAACGCTTGCAACACCAAAAGAACTGTCCTCAATTCCAGGAAATTTATGTGCAAATTGGCCTCCATGGGGGGACCAGGTGCCTTGGACTGTCTTTCCCTGGAAATGCCCCCCCCCCCCCAACAGGGAAGTGTCCGTGGTCACCGTGGCCCTGGACTGGGGAAGGTAGAATGGTCGACACCAAAGATTTGATTTTGGCTTCATCCACCAAAGCATTTGTTTCTTGCAAAGATTTGTAAGGCGTATCATGTGGTCGAGTGGGTGAAAATCAACCATTGTGATGAAAGGAGCCACTGCAATAGTCTCATGTGCAACCTCGCCAGTGGTACCAAAGTAATGGTTGCTGCCATAGAGCCCAATAGTTGAAGTACAAGGCATGTTGGTACAAATGTCTGTGGGAGGAGGGCTTGAATCTGGTTTCTTATTTCCGAAAGCCTGTGAGGAGGGAGGGAAGCCTGACAGGACGTTGTGTCGAAGATCACTCTAATGAATTCCAGTGCTCTTGTTGGAGACGTGTGTGATTTGTCCATGTTGATCGTGATACCTAGACGAAGAGCAAAGACTTGAGTGTAAGAGAGACTGAAAATGAGAAGATTCCTGATTGTGGCGGTAAGGAGCCAATTGTCTAGATATGGAAACACCTGGAATTTTTGTAGTCAGAGATGAGCTACTACAACTGCCATCTATTTGGTGAACACTCTGGGGGCTGTCGAGAGACCAAAGGGCAGTATCCTGAACTGATAATGATTGGCTCCCAGCCGGAAGCGGAGAAATCTCCGGAAGGGTTTGTCCATCTTTATGTGGTAATACACATCCTGGAGGTCTATGGAGCACATCCAGTTGTCCTTCCCCAGAAAGGGGAGAATGGACTGTACTGTGACCATCTGGAATTTTTGAGGTTTGATGTATTTGTTTCGTAAACTGAGATCTAGGATTGGTCTCCAGTCCCTTGTCTTTTTTGGCACTAAAAAGAATCTCGAGTAAAAGCCGGATCCTCTTTGGTCTGGTGGGACTGGCTGGATGACTCTTTTTCTTAGCAGCTTTTCGATTTCTAAGGCTGCAACCTCCCTCTGACTGAATGGGACATTGGGGATTCGTTTTACAGGTCTGGGAGTGAGGTCGAAAGGGATATGACAGCCTCTGGATATTATCCTCTGCACGCACATATCCGTTGTTATGACATGCCAGGCCTGTAGGTAAAGGGAAAATCGACCCCCCAACTGCTTCCAGAGGAAAGCAATCAGGCCGCTGTTCAGGAGCGATGGAAGAGTCTGCCAGAAAAGGAATCTCTAGCGTTCTGGCTACGTGGACCCCTCTGCCCCGAAAAAGGCATCTTCCAGATGAGTTGCCCCTCTGCCTCAGGGTGATTGCTCATCACGAGTGTCACGAAAAGATCCTTGGGACTTCTTGAACCACAATTTTCCTCCCTCTGATTCCTGGAGTAGGACCTCTGGGGGGGGGGGGGATATATGCCCACAGCAGACAAGGTCTTTCCGTCCTTCTCACTATGTGAAAGTGTGTCTCTTACTTTGGGAACAAAAAGGGAAGATATGTCAACAGGCGCTTTGACAAAGGAAGATTTAAAGGGGTCTGCAAAGTCACACAAACGCATCCAAGCATGCCATCTCATAATGATGCCCGATGCGGCTGCTCGAGCTGCCCCCTCAGTAGTGTGAGAAATCGAGCGCATCGAGGAGTTTGAGATTAATTCCAAGGTAGCTAGCTGAGAGGCAACAGTATCATGCACCTCCTCAGGCAGTACCTCCTCCAAAGAGGCAGACATTTCTGAAATTACGTCTCTTTGGAGGTGAATAAAGTGTGCCAGGTAATTCAGCGACCAGATGGCAAAGGTCACTGAATCATAGGTCTGCTTCCCCAGTCTGTTCATAGCCTGAGACTCCCTGTTCGGGGGATGAACAGTGGAACTATCTCCCACCTGTTCCCTCTTGGTGGCCGCCGCCACAACCATGGAATCAACTACCAGTTGTTTGGACCAATTGGGCTAGTCTTCCGGGGTGGACAAAATTTTATCTGGCCTCTGGAGGATGGGTTCTATGTTGTCCGGGGCCTTCCAGGCACACTGCACAATAAGTCGAATAAGCTCACTTGCAGGTGGGGTCACCCAGGAAGTAGATGGCCGAGCACGGGCAAGCCTGCAAGAACACAGATTCCTCCGAAGGGATGGAGGGCTTCCAGTCTCCACTCTGCTTGAGGATCTTGAGAATGTCTCCAAATGAGACGTCTTCCGGGGGTTGACCGTGGGGGCCTTTCTCCCTCACCACAATCAGTGTCTTCAGTGATGGATTCCTCAGGGGAATCAAGATGCTTCCTCTTGCAAAGTTTCTTCTGGGGTGGCTCCTCAGGGGGATCTTCTTAGGAGGACTCCGGAGAAAGGGTTCCCTTGAAGGGCAGGTCTTGCGGCTCCCGTTCCCAAGGTTCCAGAGTAGGAGGATGAGACAGCTGCAAGCTAGAGGGGGGTTCTGGTTCCAATGCCAATGGTGTCAACTGCGAGCCTGTTGAAGCAAGGGCCCCCTCCGTCATCTGGAAAGCAGGCCCACCCGAGGAGGGATAAGAGCCTGGAACAAAGAAGGATGACCTCGGAACCGGGGTCACACCCCACCCTGAGGAACCCGCGTCCAGGTGAGGAGCTCTGACAGAACCAGCAGACCGGCAGCTACCGGGAGAACACTGGCCGTAGATGGCGCCACAGAAAAAAATCGGTGCCATGGTGCCGACAGCCCAATCACTGCTCTGAGAGTGCCCCAGTTCCAAAGGAGCCGTGGCACCAAGAGTAATCGGTGCCGACAGGGAAGTCTCCACTGTCGGCACTGAGACAGTATGTACCGGGATGGCCATCGGTACTGAAGTGTCTGAAACCCGGGTGAAGGTCGGAGGAGGATAGATAGGAGAGTGCACCATGAAAACTTCCGTGCCAAGGGGGAGGGAACACCTGGTCTGGGTGATTAATCCTCTAGCTGCCAGAAGCTGGTCCACAACCCTCATTACATCCTGTTCCGAAAGACTCCTGGTGGATCTGAAGGACACCGCTGATGGGGAGTCTGGTCTCTCAAGAAAGGGAATAAACTGCTGTCCCAAAAAGGGGTCATAAGAAGGAGAATATCTAGTTCTGGGAAGGTGCCCTTCGGAACTGAAGGAGTCATTACCAAAGGAGCCGTGTAAGACATCGGCACCGTGGCTGAGGAAGATGCAGATGCAGGTACAGTAGTCATGGCCTGTGTCACAAACAAAATCGGCACTGTGGGGGATGATGCCAAGGCTGGAACAGTGGAAGGAGTCTGAGTCAAAATCAAAGGTGCCACCGAGGGAGAAGACAGGGACCCTGGTGGCAAAGTCATCTGCGCCAACAGAGCTGGAGAAGCCCGGTGTCAACTCGGTTCTGAGGAGGATGGGGAAGTCTGAACTGAAAGACTCCATTTCTCCTTATGTCTTTTAACATCTTTATGCTTAGGAGGTGGTGAGACCTCCGTCCCAGAAAGTGCCTCCACAAAGTGTGATTTTACCATACCCTTAAGGATAATTTTGTTCCTGCATTCAGCCAACGTACAGTTGCTGAAGCTAGAACAAATGTTGCAAGAAACATTAAGGTGGTCAACGCCCAAACAGTAAACACACCGGGAATGACTGTCAGAATTGGGCAACTTACGCCCACACTTATCACATTGTTTGAAACCAAGCTTGGCCTTATCTGCCATAATACACAGTATAACCACACAACAAACTATATAACTAACAAGATGTGAAAGAAATCACTTTTTTTTGTACAGATAACAGAAAAGAGTACCAACAATGCTACTAAGAAATAGCAAAAGGTAAGAGAAGGGCCTACTAAAGCAGGGAGAGAGGGAGTAGTACCAACGATGGTACGAAAGAACTACCAAGTTAGTGGGTAGGGCTTAGTCAGGAAAGAACAAAGTAGAGATGGGGAATAACTTTAGATTACAAAAAACTGTCTTATAAAACAATAGATTGTCAAAAAAAAAACACAAAAAAAAGCTAACACTTAGCTGAGAGAAGGCTTGTGTCTCGTGCTGATGAGGAACGAGGCAAACGAGATCTGAAGAGACTATGAGAGGGGCATTGTGGGTATGTCTTAGCTGAGAGTTTTTGGCTGGCATGAGCTTGGAACGGCCGTGTCTGTTCCAAGGTCGAAACCGAAGTCCCAACAATAAGGGATGAATAAAGATTTACAACATCAGATCTCATGTAGTGTAGTGCGATCCCAGAGTTGATATATTTAAGTAGCAGGGGGTGTGGGGGGGGGGTGAAGGGGGAGGGGTATACATTGTAATATACAGAGATTTGTTTAATATTAGTAATTTATCTCCTAAGCACCCATAGATCCTTGTGGTGGCAAACAAGATCTGAGATATTTCACATAACACCAGGGATTATGGATAAGGAGGGGCCCATTTGCACTGGATCCTGAAGCTTGAAACTGGCCAAAGTCAGATCTGACATGGATCCAAGACCCACGCATTGAGGTTACAGAGAAAAAAAAATCAGGATATTTTATGCACCATATGTCACACATCCCTATGTAATCCATGCACTTTGGAAATTTTTATCTTGAGACTAGGTTTTTCATCAGTTAAGGTACAGTTACCTGTCACACCTAACTTATATGCTGCACACAATCTGTGGCCCTCGAAGTCTACAAGTCTTTTCAAAAGGGATAGGCTTTCGTCTGCATTCTCCTATCAGACAGTCTGCTGCCATAGGGACCTACATTATTTTCTAGAGAAACTAACCTTGCCTCCTCCTGAACCTTCATATTCTGCAAATTTGAAGCTTACAGCATGGAAAATTGTCACTTCTGAGCTGCAAGTATTGATCATCAACCCTCCATACCTAGTCTTCTACACAGAAAAGGTTTCACTGAGGTCCAAAGCATCTTTTATGTGCCCCTTTGGGATGCACCTCACTCAACATATTAAACAACCTCTCCTACCGCACCATTAAAGAACCTATTGTCTTTATCTCTCATATCCCCACAAGTCTAATAATGGCTTACGAAACGCCAAAGTTCAGGGACCTAAATCTTCACCAGCAAAACAAGATAACACAATAGAGACATGGATGCATTACACAGTGATTGTGGAATAAGCTGCCTCTGCAGGTTAAGCAGTGTGAAAAGGTGTCCTTCAAACAGAACCTGGGTGTCTTAATAGACACACTCAAATTTAACCCAGTACTAACTAGTCTGGCTCTTCTTGAGAAAGGGGGCAAGGCAATGATGGTCATGAGACTAACTTGCCTCAAAACTCCTATAAATCCTATGCTTAAAGCAGCACATGACTTGAACCTTAATCAGTCTATTGGGTTTCCATTGTTGTTCAGGGGTTATGAAAAGCAAGTAACATTCAATCTGCACTGTATGGATGTCCACAGGCAATTAGGACATTGCATGGACAGGACTCAAAATTTTATAAAACACAACTAAATATGTATTTTATGGCTCCCAAACACTGGAATAGAAGGCAACTGCGCTCTGTCTGGCTTGCTGGTGGTCAAATGATATTTCCTTTTTCTACAAGAATTAAGGGAAGGCGTTGCTAGGGTTGTCGAAAGATCACTGCACCACAGCTGTGTTTACCCTCAAAGGCTTTTATCCATAAGGCATCCCTGGACAAAGTAAAGTTCCATAAGTTCTACTTGCCTGTAACAGTAGTTGTTTGAATTTCACACTGCTTCAGTGGCATATGGATTCTGTGCCTGCATAAACCCACACTGGCAGCTTTCCAGAGCTCAGAATTCCCTCCTCTGACTCCATGTGATAGGAGATCAGCTAAGTTTCTTCTAAAAGTAGAAGTCTAACCCCCATCACAGAAAGTCAGTTCTTCAGGCTTTTAGTGCTAAGTAGGAAGAACCCAGGAGGACTAGAAGCAAGAATTGCTTGAAACCAACCAATTTGCAATCAAAAACTCCAACACAAATAATCAAAGCCAACCAACAACTCAGCAAAGTTGGATACCAGCAAACTATTTATAAAATGGAGGGGGGGGGGGTTGCTGCCACTGAGGTAGTTTTAAATTTGAACATCTACTGTCACTGGTAAGTAGGACTTACACAATTGGACTATGTTCATCATTCACGATGCCGCAATAGCATATGGGTAGTTTCTCAAAGCTTCCCCTACCTGGGAAGAGGAAGGATAAAGATCCAGAAGCACCTGGAGAATGGCCCTCGCAAAACCTGCTCTAGAACTTGAGAAAGAATCCACTTTGTAGTGCTTCATAAAGGTATGAACAGATGACAAGGTTGTTGCATCTAGAATGCGTCCGGGGATTTCCCCTGAAGGAAGCAGGATTTTCTGTCCACTGCCAAGAGTACCCCCTCTGTATTATTCTCAGCATGTATTTGGCTAAGACTATTTGTGGCCAGGCTGCTGGGTTGAGCAAAAGATAAGAGGAAGGGAAAAGGAGAGGAGAGGAGAGAGAGAAAGAAGCCAGATTCTTGGCATAAGTCATTCTTTAGCAGGGATTGATCCTTTGGCTTGGCAGCATTATCCTGCTGCCATTTCGTCTTGTTAGGCTTTGAATTTTGTTTGTCTGCCCTTTGAGGTTGGACACCTTGTTAGGGGAGAACCTTGGAATAAGAGATATTCTAAAGAACCCATGCATCAATTTACCTCTACCATCCCATTGTTTTAGAATTTGGGTAGAAACAGGACCAGATGCAAATTCTTAACTTAAAGGAGCATTCCAAACCTCATTTTTTTAAATCTTCAGAAAACTTCTGGTTAATTGGTGTTCACATCTTCCAATACACTTTTCAATGCATGTTTCAAAAGCTGAGTCACACTAGAAACAATGTCATTAACATAACACTTATGTTCAGCGTGCAAAGATGCAGCAAAGTCATCTAAAGTGTAAGCACTTTGCAAAAAAAAAAAAAACTTCCAAATAAAGCTGACATAATTTAGAATTCTAAAGACAAAATTACTAGACTGAGCCACCTTTTTCCCTAAGGATTGTAACCACTTGCCAATTTTATCCAAGGGTGGAAGGTTAGAAGAAGCCAAGGACCTTTTTTTGGATTTGAGAGCTGGAGAAACCACAGGTGGGTTAGCTGATAAAGTTGCAAAGAGACCTGCAAGATCAGAGAAGACCGTGCATTTCCTCACAGCCTTTTTAGGAACTAGTTCACAAGCCAAAGGGATTTTACAAGCAATTTTTAGACATCTTCTAAAGTTGGTAACAGAGGAGGAACAGCAAAACATTTGGAATCTCATCTTCAATGAGATCATAAACTCTGCCAATTTCTAGCAAGATTAGCTGACTGTAAAACACACTTAGATAAAGAAACACATAATGACCTGATGGTCTGCATTGAGGTGAAGTTTTGATTTCTTCTTACTGTGAACTACACTAGTGGACAAAATATCTGTGGAATCTTACTCCTGACCTCATCTGCACCTAAAAGGTTTGGTTCTCCCATACCTAAACCAGATACTAGAACAGATGCAAAGGATGTGTCTGACCCCTTTACCATACAGGACTGTGGGCTCACACCAGAGGGTGAGAGGAGAAAAAGATAACTGGTCTGCTGCCCAGCATAAGGCAACAACAGATTTACAAACTATAGGCTGAGGCATGTTTTTGTTGATTTTTTTAAATGCAACTGGATTTGATGGTGGGTAACCATAACAGAATCCATTAAGTCAGAGAGAAAAACAGCAGCCAGAATAACACACTGGCACTATTAAGGGCTAAGGACAGCAATACTGGAAAAATAAACTATGTCCCACCCAAACAAACATGGCTAAACTGCAAAAAACACATTACAAAGAGTTTAAAAAGTGATAAGCCTTGTTCTACAACCTGCACAATATAGTAAACAACAGCACACAATGTCACAGTACAAAGAAAAATGTACTTGTCCAAATAGTGCCAAAAAATGAAATATATTCCCTTAAATCAAATTGAAAATCTTTAAAACGGCATAAATAAGCATTTAGTTAGAGATTCCTATGTCAAAAATGAAACAAAATTCTGCAGAAAATGTAAATAAAGTAATTCACAGTAAAATCGTGATTTTACGATAAAAATAGCTACAGCAGTGTTAAATCAGTAGTAACTATTATACAAATGAAGAAAAAGATTGAAAAATGCAATACTTTTCATAGTTTGGTACTAGGCTATCTGCCCTGGGGCATTTATAAGCCTAGTCATAGTGATGTGGCTTTCGCCACCCCATGTAATGGTACAAAAGTGTACAGAATAGATTTAGAATACTGTGCCTCTGTCTAGTAGTGACACAGTGATGCCTCTGTCTAGTAGTGACACAGTGAAGACCCCCTTACATAATAGAATTAGTTTACTGTGCCTCTGTCTAGTAGTGACATAGAGATGACCCCTGGGGTAAACCTACGATCTCCCATCCACTTGTCAAGATTTCTCTTGAAGAGAGTCAGTGAGGGGCTCTGCCTAACATGAACTGGGATTCTGTTCCAGAGTATGGGAAGCCTCTGAGTTATGAATCTGTCCCTCCAGCATGTCCTACTCATATTTGTGCTGAGGTTTAAATCTTTAGCTCTCGTGGTTCTGATGGATTTAGATTTTTTGAGGTGGAGCATGTCCATCAATTCCTGATTGGACATGGCCTTGTACGTCAGGCACAGATCACCTCTGAGCAGGCGGTATGCTACTGAATAGAGCTGGAGTTTCTTTAGTCTGGCAGCATATGACATATGTTGGAGACCCTTGATCCGCTTGGTGAGGTACTTTTGGGGTCTCTCTAGCTGTTGCAAGTGCCGGTTGAGATACATACCAAATGGGGCGTTGTACTCAATCATGGGCCTGATAAGGGAGGAGTATAGGGGTACAATGACCTCCTTTGATCTGGATGTGAATCCCTTCATGATAAGGTGGGCAAGGTAGAAAGTCTTTCTAACCACTTTGGCAACGTGGGTGTCAAATGAGAGGTCACTATCGACTTGGGTCCCCAGGTCTCAGATTACTTTTTCCATACTCAGTGGGTTACTGTCTATGTGATAATTTGTGGGTACTTTGTTTTTCCCAAAGGGAATGACTATACATTTTTGGCATTTAGTTTAAGGCCATGACTCCGGCACCAGTTGTCCGTTTCAGTGAGGCCTTTCTGTAGGATGTATGTGTCAGCTGGTGTATCGACTATGGCGCCTAGTTTGCAGTCATCTGCGAACTTTGTCAGCCACAACCCTCCCATGATTGCTTTCACATCTGAGAAATAAATGCCGAACAAGAGGGGTCCCAGGACAGAGCCCTGTGGGACACCACTTTTGACTGGCTTTGAGTCTGACATGGCTCCAGCGATTTTGACTTTATGGGTTCTATCCTTTAGCCAGTTTGCCACCCATCTTGTGACATATGGATTTACATTTAAGCTGTTGAGCTTGTCTATGATGCCAGAGTGGGGTATTGTGTCAAAAGCTTTAGCCAAGTCCAGGTAGGCTGTATGGACTTGCTTTGCCCTCGTCAATGGCTCTAGTGACTGTTTCGAAAAAGTCAACCAGGTTCAAAAGGCAGGATCTGCCCTTTACAAAGCCGAACTGGGTGGGATCAAGTGTCTGTAAGTCCCCAATGTCTCTGTTTATAAGTTCCATAATGATTCTTTCCATAGTTTTGCAGACCAGGCTGGTTAAGCTTATGGGGCGGTAGTTACCAGGGTCTGTAGAGGTGCCTCCTTTGTGGAGTGGGACTACTGTTGCTGTACGCCAGTGTTCAGGTACATATCCTGTAGTAAGGCTAAGGTTAAATAGCATTTTTACGTGCGGGTTTAGCTCCTCTTGGAGTTCATGTAGCACGCAACCCAGGATACCGTCAGGTCCCATTGATGCTGTGTTTTTAGCTTTGCTGAGGGCGGTTCTCACCTGGACATCTGAGATGACAAGGAGGTTACATTCAGCTGGGATAAGTATTTCTTCTTTTGGGGGTGAGGGAGGGGAGAAATTTGCACTGAACCTGTCTGCCAGAATGTTGGCAATATCTGTGGGTTCAGTGTATTTTTTGTCATTGTGAACTAACTCTGAACATATCTGAGGGTTTCCACCCAGGTTTCTAACATAGCTGAAGAAGGCCTTGTGGTTATCTTTAGTGTCCATAGCGATTTTTCTTTCAAAGTTGGCCTTGGATGTTTTTATGAGAGAACGTAGCTTTCTGCTAGTGCTGATCAGAGATGCCTTTTTTTTATGGGATTTTGCTCTGTCGTGCAGTAGCTTCCTTCTTTTGTTATACAATTTGTTTATGGCTGGGGTCCACCAGACAGGACGCCTGCCCTTGGTGGAGAGGGTCTTGGTTTTATTTGGGATTGCATGATCCATGCATTCTTGGAGATGTCCGTAGAAAGCATTTGTGAAGGATTCTGCATTGTGGGATGTGGTTTCCACTGGCCCAGTGGGCTTAAAGGATACCATCTCAGTTTTAAGAAGTGTAAAGTCGGCTTTTGAGAAGTTTTTCACTGTAGTCTTTTGTGTTGGGGGTGGAGGTGGGATATGTATATCCAGGGTGATTAGTTTGTGGTCAGATCTCACTAGTGAGGGGTATAGTTCTGGTGTGGAGCACTTTGTCCCCATGTTTGTGATGATCAGGTCTAGTATATTATCTCCCCTTGTGGGAGAGGTGACTAGCTGTTCCACTGCATTTGAATTTATGAATTCCAGGAACCTTTGGGCTAGGGTGTTTGGGCTAGAATAATGCACCCAGTCTATGTTAGGGTAGTTGAAGTCTCCCAATATGATGGCGTTTGGTGAGACATTCATATACTCCAATGTCTTCAGGAAGGCTGAGTGGGGTTCCTGAGATAGGGAGGGTGGTCTGTAACATGCTACCAGTTGTATAGCAGTTTTGCCTATGGTTAGTTGCACCTGGATGGTCTCTGATGCTTCATGTGTTGCCACTAACCTGGAGGTGTGGGTGTCCTTGATGAATATGGACACTCCCTCTCCCTTTTTGGTTTGGCCCGAGTTTGGGGGCCGAAAAGCATGATATGAGGTATAGCCTGGTAGCGCTGGGGTGCTCTCAGGAACCTTGAACCAGGTTTCATTTACTGCACAGAAATTGATGTTCTCCATACTGAGGAGTGCTTCAAGATCCTGCATCTTGAGATTTAGACTTCTGGCGTTGAGCAGCATTACCCTTAATTTTTTTCCATTTTTGTTTTCTAAGGAGGTGGGTTTGTCTTTTGAGCCTTGCCTAAAAAAGGCACTATGGGGGAGGCAAGAGCCTTACAGCCAATATCCGGAAGCCCAGTGGTGACAGATGCAAGCCGTCCCTTGCGAAGCAGCGTGGCTTGTCCAGCATGTCATCCCAAGCAGACAGACATTGGATCCCCCTAGAATGACACCAGTATTTGAGCCAATTATTAAAGCTGATCACCTTGTTTTTGTATTGTGGCATCATTCTTGGTGAGGGCAAGATGCTGCTCAGGGTCAGGGTCATACCAGCCTGGCCTACATAATCAGAGCACTCCTCTATGTCTCTTTCATGTAGTCCAGGGAGGTACGTCTCAGGTCATTCACGCCGGCATGGACAATGACGGAGTCATATTTGTACTTGCTTTGGAGTGACCTGAGTGCGTGTGTTATGTGGCAGATCCTAGCTCCCGATACGCAGCTCACCGTTACCCTCTCCTTGTTCAGCCTGGTAAGCGGAACGTCAGTGTGTCTGACTATAGAGTCACCTATTACTAGTGTATCAGGCATGGTGTTTGGCCTTAAGGGCTGTGATTGTTTGACACACTGATTTATTGAAGTAAGTGTTGCATGTGTTATGTTTTGAGGTGGTGGATTTTTGGGTGTCTGCTTTGGGAGCCTCTGTTGTTTTGGTAAGTTTTTTGTTAGAGCCTCCGAGCATGTCTTTATGTTATTATGTGTTTGGTTTGCAGTTGTGGTAAGTCTATGTGGGACTGGGTTTGGTGTGTGTGTGGTTACCTTCTCCTCCTGTCTGGTCTTGCCAGTCCTGAATTGAGAGAGTTCAGCCTCCAGTTTGGCTATATAGTTGCATCTCTCACATGTATTTGTGTTTGTTGGGAGGAGAAGAGGGTTGTCTGTGTACATGAGACAATTGTAGCATTGTCTCAAGATTCCCAGATTAACCAGCTGAACCGGAGAGGATGCTAGTAATCTACTACTCGACATGCTAGAATATTATAAGGGAGTGCTGTGCCTTTAAGGGAAGTGGGTACTCACAGGGAAGGTGGGTGGATGTAGTGCTTACTTTAGTTAGCGAGTGCTTACTTAGGAGAGAGGTTTTGAGAACAAGTGCTAGGCTTATAATAAAGCGATTAGACTGATTATTATAAGAGTAGAGCTTTCTTAAGGGGAAAATTTGAAGAGCAGACTTGGCGGAGCCACAAAAATTTAACCTTGTTTAACCGGCGCTGCACTATGCGCACAATCGCGCAAAGCCGTGCAAACGCGTATTTTAGACAGGGAGCTTCAAAAGAGCTAGAAATGGTCCAAAACAACCAATTACTACAAGCTCTTGTGCTGAGGTCACTCCTTCAGGGACAGATAAGCTGCTCAAGGCTCCCCACTCCCACTGGTGAGCAAAGAAACTTCCTTCTATCCAAGTAAGGCAATGGACAACACAGGAACTACACCACAGCCCAGAAGACAGCAAAGCCTGTATACTGGTCTAAACTAGTCGAGGAGAGGCGGGAAAACAAGGATTTTTTTTTTGTTTTTTTTTTTGTTTTTGAGATAGAAAGCACACAGAAAAGCAGGAAACAGTAATAAATCAGTTTCTCTCTGAACTTCAAAATGAAGCACATAACAACAGAAACGGGCACTATTAAACAGTTATTACAAGCACAAGACAGTCCCTAGTGTTCAACTAATACCACATAACTTCATATTCCAAGTCATAAAACATTTTAGAAATGTCACACCTGCTTAAAAGCTGTATTAAGTATGGAAACAATATATTATAAGTTAGAATTCCCAGAGGAATAAACGACAGTAGAAAATAGCAAGTGTAATAAAATAAAAGTTAACACGCGTGCGCACGCACACATACACATAAATAAATATATATATATATATATATATATATATATATATATATATATATATATATAGATATATATATACACACACACACACATCTCTCTCTCTCTCTATATATATATATATATATATATATATATATATATATATATACACACATGTATATACATATATACACATAATATACACACACACACATACGGGTCTACTTCAGTAGACCAAACTTTCACTTACCCAACTTTTAAAATGCGGAGACGAAAAGGCCAACAGCACCAGACCAGAACACCGATGTCCTGGAACACCAACATTCCATTCCAGGTAAGTAATAGCTCTGCCAACCAGAACAAGAAAATAAAACTGAAGCAAACTACACCCACCCACCCATATGGGGGCTGCACCCCCCCCCCCCAAATAAATATACCAGCTCCGAGACTGCACTACCGTGGGGGTAAGGGGCAAACTTCAACACTGTGGCCGAGTGGTTTCTTACCTGGAGTGGAAAGTCGGTATTCCTGGACATTGGTGTTCTGGTGCTGTTGGCGTTTTAAAAGTTGGGTAAGTGAAGTTCGGTCTACTGAAGTAGACCCATGTATGTGTATATATATATATATATATATATATATATATATATATATATATATATATATATATATATACGTGTGTGTGTGTGTGTGTGTGTGTGTGTATACATACACACATACAAATATATATATATCTATATACACACACACACACACACACAAATACAGACACACACACACACACACACACACATATATATATATATATATATATATATATATATATATACATATATATATTACATATATACAGTGGATATAAAAAGTGTACACACGCTTAAAATGCCAGGTTTTTGTGATATAAAAAAATGAGACCACAATAAATCATTTCAAAACTTTTCCCTCCTTTAATGTGACCTATAACCTGTACAATTCAACTGAAAAACAAACAAATATGTTAGGGGGAAAAATATAAACAATAAAAAACAAACAATAAGCTGATTGCATAAGTGTGCACACCCTTAAACTAATACTTTGTTGAAGCACCTTTTGCTTTAATTACAGCATTCAATCTTGTTGGGTACACACCTGCCATCAATTAAAGAGACTCTGCTTAACCCCAAATAAAGTTCAGCTGTCCTAGTAGGACTTTCCTGACATTTACTCAGTTGCCTGGTACAGTGAAAGCCATGGTTCGCAGAGAGCTTACAAAGCATCAAAGGGAACTATCAGTCAGGAGAAGGGTACAAAAAAACTTCCAGAGCATTGGATATACCGTGGAGCACAGTGAAGACAGTCATCAAAAAGTGGAGAAAATATGGGACAACAGTGATGTTGCAAAGAACTGGATGTCCATCCAAAATTGATGAGAAGACAAGACAAAAACTGGCCAGGGAGGTTGCCAAGAGACCTACAGCAACAATGAAGGAGCTGCAGGAATTTCTGGCAAGTACTGGTTGTGTAGTACATGTGACAAAAATCTCCAGTAGTCTCCATATGTCTGGCTTATGGGGTAGAGTTGCAAGACGGAAGCCTTTTCTCACACAGAAAAACATCCAGGCCCAGATAAAATTTGGAAAATAATACAAATAAAGTTCAGCTGTCCTAGTAGGATTTTCCTGACATTTCCTCAGTTGCCTGCTACAGCAAAAACCATGGCGCGCAGAGAGCTTACAAAGCATCAAAGGGATCTCACTGTTGAACTGTATCCGTCAGGAGAAGGGTACAAAACACTTTTGACAATATTGGATATACCATGGAACACAGTGAAGACAGTCATCAAAAAGTGGAGAAAATATGGGACAGCAGTGACGTTGCAAAGAACTGGACGTCCCTCCAAAATTGATGAAAAGACAAGACAAAAACTGGTCAGGGAGGCTGCCAAGAGACCTACAGCAACCCTGAAGGAGCTGCAGGAATGTCTGGCAAGTACTGGTTGTGTATTATGTGACAACAATCTCCCGTATTCTCCATATGTCTGGACTATGCGGTAGGGTTGCAAGATGGAAGCCTTTTCTTACACAGAAAAAATTTGCAAAACAATACATCAAGTCTCCCAAAAGCATGTGGGAAAATGTGTTATGGTCTGACGAGACCAAGGTTGAACTTTTTGGCCACAATTCCAAAAGGTACATTTGGCCACAAAAACACTTTGCATCACCAAAAGAACACCATCTCCACAGTGATGCATGGTAGTGTCAATATCATGCTTTGAAGTTTCTTTTCTTCAGCTGGAACTGGGGCTTTAGTCAAGGTGGAGGGAATTAAGAACAGTTCCAAATACCAGTCATTTTTGGCCCACAACCATCAGGCACTTGCTAGAAAGCTGAAGATGAAGAGGAATTTCACCTTTCAACACAACAATGACCCCAAGCATACATCCAAGTCAACAAAAGAATGGCTACACCAGAAGAAAATTAAAGTTTTGGAATGATCCAGCCAGAATTCAGACCTAAATCCAATAGAAAATCTGTAGGGTGCCCTGAAGAGAGCTGTGCACAAGAGATGCCCTCGCAATATGACAGATTTGGAAGTGCTTTCGCAAGGAAGAGTGGGCAAATATTGCCAAGTCAAGATGTGCCATGCTGATAGACTCCTACCCAACAAGAGTGAATGTTGTAATTAAATCAAAAGGTGCTGTGAGCACTCTTATGCAACCAGCTTACTGTACATTTTTTTATCATAAAAACCTGGCATTTTAACAGGGGTGTGTACACTTTTTATATCCACTGTGTGTGTGTGTGTGTGTGTGTGTGTGTGTGTGTGTGTGTGTGTGTGTGTGTGTGTGTGTGTGTATATATATATATATATATATATATATATATATATATAAAAACAGAAAAAAAATCAAAAGTATATTATTATTATAATAATAATAAAATAAGAACGTGAAGTTTCCAAAGGGAGTCTGAGTCTGGAAGCTGTAATCCACCAATGCAGGCTGCTGAGAAGATTGAGCTGTGTGATTCCTAAAGCTGGGCACTAAAAGATTGAATGACTTTCTGTGACAGGGGTCAGGCTTACCTGATCCCTTATCACAGGGAGTCACAGGAAGGAATTCTGAAGTCTGGAAAGCTGCCAGTGTGGGTCTGTGCAGGCAAAGAACCTATATGTCACTGAGGCAGTGTCAATGATGAACCATCTGTGCAGCTGCAACTTTTTTCTAAATGAATACCTTTGCAAGACACTATAAAACCCCCAGTCTCCGGTTTCGGCTACAGTGAAGAGGGGTTTATTTACACAAGCGTGTTCACCAAGAATGATTAACTATGGACTTCATCCTGTTATACTTACCATAATGCTAAATCTGCTCAGAAAATTTAGGCTTCACTAACTGCAAATACAATCTGACAAAGTTATAACCTCAAAGCTTAACTAAATATACATTTCATGTTAAGTCCTGAAAGTAATGAGGACTGAATAAGTATATAACTTTCATACTGGCTCGGGCTAAAACTACCAAGTTTAAAAATAAATCATGAATGTTTACTGTGCAGAGTCAATACTTTAATCTGTAAAACAGAAACATGAAAATGACAAAACATTTTACAAATGAGTGTAAAGAAAACAGATTAAGGATGCATTAGTCTCAGACAGTGTTTATTTAGCAGCCACCACCACCTTGCCTCTTTCTGCATTCAACAAAACCCCACAGGAGAAGACTTCACAAAGGCTGCTGCAAGGGGTCTATATCAGTTGAGCGAAAATCCTACTATGCAAATACGAATACATCGAACCATATCACGCAAAGTACGTAAATCTCAAACGTCCAAAACCACAAATTCCGAAATGTCGATTGGTTTTGGTTGTGGTATAGCTCTGTAAGGTAAGTGTGCGATAGACAGGACTTTAATGTTAGGATTTGGGTTAAGGTAAGTGCATAGATAGGTAATGTATGTAAGATTTAGTGTAGTGTTAGATGTAGGGGTTTTTTTTTAAGTGTATGTATGTGTGTTATTTATTTTATGTGGGTGCATGTCTGTAGGGGAAGTGTGTGGTAGTTATGGACCTTAGGTTAGGGAAGGGTTAAGGATAGTGCATACATAGTGGTGTATGTGGGGTTTAGTGTAGTGTTGGAAGGAGGGTTTTGTTAAATGTATGTATGTGGATTATTTGTTTTGTTTTGGTGTATGTCTGTAGGGTTTGGTTAGTGTGTGTATGTGGTTTATTTATTTTGTTTGGGTAGGTACTAAGTAGCAGATGGTAGGGTTGGCCGACTATGATAGTTTGACATTTTATTTTTCACGGTTTAGTGCATTCAGGATTTTCACATTTCGAGGTATAGGGGTCGATGTTTAGGTATTCACATAAAGGGGTTTTCACTCAACTGATATAGACCCTGCTGCAAGCATATCTCCTCCCACCCATCTTCTATGATCATTTTGTTAATTTGGGGCCCAGGGTGAGGCATAGAGAGCACCGCCTATCCCAGATAACAATGACTGAAAGGCAGAAACCAATGCAGGATAGGATGTCAGTTCATTCTATGGCCTGCACATACTTATAAAAACCACATTCACACATACTCCTAGAGGCAACTCAGTATTGTCAAACAACCCAACAGCATTTCTGAAATGTGGGGGAAAAAGTGACTCTGGTGGGGTGTAAAACAGGAAGAGGAAACAAATTCCATAAAGAGGACATACCAGGCAAAAACTTAACTAGGGGTTCAAGCACTGTGAGGTAGTAATGCTAATACCATGCAACCATCCCCTCGACTTATCCTCAGCCATTATCATATTCCTTTCATCAAAGCAGAAACAAAATAGTAGGTAATACATTCTATTTATGTTCATTCGCTAGCCAAGGAAATGTCAACACTGAACAGAAATGCACATAAATATGAATAATTTTTTGTGTCAATTTAGAAATTAATTCTGTACACAACAGCAAGGCAGCAGCTTCACAACACATAGAATAATTCTGAGACGTATCTGGATGATTACTTACTTTTTAGCGAGTCGACATGTCTTGAACATATTTTTCATGTGAACGAGCTGGATACGAAGCAACTGTAAGATGAAAGAAAAAGAGGAAGTTACATCAGAAACTTGCACTCCTGTCTAGTGGACTTTGAAATCTTGGCAGATGACTTCTGGACCATTTTTCCCCACATAAACGGTATATGCAGACTCTACTACATGAAAGGGTTGTAAACAGTACTTTGTTTTCTCTGTTCATGGAATACATAGATACACAGAGGTATAATACTGTATGTTCACCTCTTTAAGTTTAACACAGAACTTTATTTCACCCTGTTAATTCAATACCTTCTTTGAGTACATGAACTACTGTGTGTCTAGCTGTTGTATAGAACTAATGTCAAGTATGAATACTGAGAATACAAGTTAAGGTCCCAGTTCCATGGTTTACATGGATGAAACCACGAATGTGACCCAGGCGCACCAGAGCTGGGAGGAGGTAGAAAATGAGGGGAAATGTCTCAACCTTTTCAGAAGATTGTGGAGGTCTGATTGGCTGCAGTGTTGTATCCATCTGAGGACAGGAGAATAGCAGACTCTATCCCACACAGGAAACCAATTGCAAAACTGGCCTGGGTAGAGTAGGACCAAGAAAGATGAGCTGGACAGATGAATAACAGATGAATAGTTTTGAAAGGTAGAAGACACACATGGTTCTGGTGAGAGGAATTAGGAAAGTAACTACCAGAGTACCGTAGGGTCTTGTCCTAGGTCCACCACTGTTCATTGTGCCACTGTTTGACACAGACATATCTGAGGAGACAGAAAACAGGATCAGACTCTCAGCTGATGTCAAAGATAGACACAAAAGTGAAGAAAAGGGGAAGAGACTAATGACGGATATAGAAAGGCTGAACAAGTGGGCAGAAAGGTGGCAGTTGAAATTCAGTGCAAACAAACAGTCTCAGCAATCATTGTGTGAATCAACTCTAGTGGGGATAGAACTGACCACAAGAGGGCTGGAAATGGATGCAAGGCTGCTGATCACATTGGGACTAGAACACTGGGAGAAGAGCAAGATGGCAGTGGCAGCAGCAGACAGAAGACAGTAAACCTTTAGAGGGATATACACCAGAAAAAAGTAATAGCTCCACTCTACAAGGCCATGGTCATTCCACACCTTGAGATACTGTGTGCAGTTCTGGAGGTCATACAAGGAAAAGGACATCAGGATGCTGAAATGAATACAGAGGAAAGCTGCCAAAGGAATAAGATCAGAGGCTTCTGAAGCTAGAGCTTTTCTCTCCTGAGCCTGGAAGAGACTTGGGGGTGGTACTGGTACCAAGTTCATAACTGGGAGATACGAGTTAGTCATTCCAAACAGAAAAAGAAAACATACGGATGGTGAGGCAAAGGCAGAAGATTGCAGGGACTAATCATTTCCCCGGCTCCCCAAAAGTGCTTTTTCACAGACAGGATTGTGGACTTGTGGAATGGACTGACTACTGGAATAGGTAGGAAATAAGAAATCCAGAGAGATATTCAAGAGAGGGTATGGGACAGGTGGAAAAGTGTACAGGAATAAGGCAGACTGTTAAATGCACTTAAAGCGGACTAGGTATGCTTATTTTGTTCTTCTGCATCATCCTATCTCACAGAAGAGGACAATTTGGCCATTACTACTTCTCCCATCCTGTGCTGTAACCAAGCAGTAGAAGTACTGTGTGTTCTCCTGAGTCATAGTGGTCTTCAAACAGCCTTACATCCAGAAGACCTTAACCAGGCTTGACTTCTGTCACTACAGCTCCAGAAAAGGACTGTAGACCAGTCATGGATCATCTGCCAGCTTGCTGACCTTCCCAGAGAATATGAATTATTAAGGAAAGACTACCTTTTCTCTATGGCCCAATGCCAGATAAGCACTGCTTCCCTGGATGGGAGGTGCAACTGTGTGTCCTCTTGCTATATTATGGAACCATGCTTGACCTCTGTTTCAGCAGTTTTTAAGGCTAGAACAGTGCTCTGACGTTCAAATAATCAAGGTGGAGACCTCTCGGGAGGGAGGGTCTACACTTCTCACACCGAGGGGGCAACCTATTTGGGCTTCTTTAGCACACCAGTAAGCATCAATCAACAGCAGCCGTGAGAAGTTCAGCTGCAGAAGCAGAAGACCCACAGCACACAAGTGATTATTCTTCACCACCTCAAGGTTTGGTGACAGGTATTCACCATTCAGTAATAACAAACTCCAGCATCTCACTGCCTACTGCAATGTCACCATTTTCAAAAATGTAAACAGCTCCGTGAAGATCGTAGCTGCCATCAGGCCTAGAAGGTGTAGTATGGTCCAAGCCTGGCTTATGCACTCCATCTTTACCCAAAAGTCTAAAACCACAATCTCTTCAGCCCCCTTCAAAGGCAAAAACAGTAGGCACTCATTTTGCTCTTCTAGTCAGTTGTAGGTTTAGTTCAAAGAGCTGTATTACATACAAACACATCAGGATTGAGGCTTAGTAACTTAAACTTAGAAAAACTTATAAACAGACGAACTACTGCACTCAAACATGTTAACACTCTGGCTGTTCGATAAAAATGGCACTGCTGCCTGCCCGTGCTCTCTATTTAAACATATGTGCCCTCACTTTGAAATGTTTCTTAAAGACACAATGCACAAACTGTTCTACATCCTCCCTCTTTGAGAAATAAGTCATGCACAGTAATAATAATGATAATCATTCACATGCAATTGTACAGAAATAATTACAAGTGAAACAATCATGTCCATGTTGGTGTGTATTTTACACTAGGTCTGGAAATACGACCTGATTGTGTGACATAAAAATTAGGACTGGGTTTAGCAACAGGGACTGTCTTTAATGAATGTTCAGCTTCAGGGACATCTGTGACATCATTAGGAATGGGAATAGGTACTGAGACATGTCCTTCAACAGGAACATCATCTGGATTGCTCTGAGATCTAGAGTCTGTAATCACAGGTACGATGCGATATCGATTCAGACTCCAGAAGATGCCTGTGACTTCTTCTGTATTCTATACCCTCAGATTCCACTAAGTAAGATCTTGATCAAAACCTTTTGCCATTTGCATCCTCACTCTCTCTCCTTCTTTCAATGGATGTAGAAATCTGTTCAGTTTATCATAATTGGACTTCTGGAATGAACGCTTTTTGAATAGTTGGGCTTTGACTGCTTTGGTGTTTTTAGCATTAGGCACCAACAAACGAACTGATAGGCAAGGTTGTTTTGGTTTGCCTAGACAGAAGTCTCTGAACAGGTGAGCCAAGTAAATTGTCACGGGGTATATTTCTGAGATTAAGCAAATTCAAGAAAACATCAGTATTGTCACACTTTGACCTCTCTAGTAATTGCTCTGCACTTTGTACTGCACATTTAGCTAGACTATTTGTGGGTACTCAGGACTACTGGTAACATGTATAAAGTCCCACTCTTTTGGAAATTTCTGAAATAGCTGACTGGTGAACTGGGCACCGTTGTCAGAAATAACTTTGTGTGGACTACCAGGGACTGAGAAATGATGTTTCAAATTAGTAATGACAGTACTGGACTAGACCTATCGCCCTTCTTTGGTAGCTTCAAAACCTGGATGGCCACCATGTAAAATCTGGATGTACTCATATTGTAAGGAAGTAGGAAAGACAACTTTAGGACCTTTGAAAATGATACCATCTTCCACCAACATCTCATCTCTTAAAGGAAAATAAGATTGCAATTCTGTTGGTACACAAGATTGCTTTGATGGCCATCCAACACTGATGAAGTGGTTGAGCTTTTGCAAAATTGGATTAGTCTTTGTATCTCTCAGCTCAACTCTTGTGGTAGAAAAATTACGCACTTCCATGACACTGAAGTCAAAATTCTCTACATCAAGTTTTTCTGTGGTATTTCTGGGTGATCTGGATAAGGTCTCAGCCAGATAAAGATTTTTGATTTTTTGTATAGACCATTTTGAAATTGTACTTTTGTAATCTGAGCATCATTTTTTTGTAGTCTTGTTTGAGCTGAATGCATAGGCTTCTTTAAAATAGTGACTAGAGCTGTATGCATAGGCTTCTTTAAAATAGTGACTAGAGGTTGATGGTCAGTCTCAATCTGGATAGCTCGGCCATAAATATAATCATGGAACTTCAAACATGCAAACACAATTGCTAAAAGTTCCTTCTCAATTTGTGCATACTGCATGTCAGTTTGGGTTACAGTTCTAGACATGCAGGCTATTGGTCTATAATCAAGAAGAATAACTGCACTAAGACTGAACTGTGAAGCATCACAGGAAAGAATCACTGGTTTGGGGACATCATAGTATCTTAATGTTGATGGGCTGGCAATTTTCTGTTTCAGGTCATCAAATGCTCTCTGGTGTTGTTCCAACCATGATGAGGTAACACTTTTTCATCTATTACGGGTGCTGATAATTCACTGAAGTCTGGTGTAAACGTGCTCAAACAGTTAAACATACCAAGAAAACGATATAAAGCTTGAACATTGTCTGGAGCTGGCATCTCAAGAATGGCTGTTTGCTTGGAAAGATCTGGTCATAAGCCTGAACCGGTAAATAAATGGCTGATATAAGTAACTTCTGGTAGCTTGAATTTACATTTCAGAGGACTGAGCTTTAGATTCACTTCACATGCTCTTTCCATTTCCTGAGGTTTCTGTCATGCTCTGCTTCACCTTTGCCTCCAACTAGGAAATCATCTACTATTATAGCACACGGACACAGCCTGAAAAAAATTGCTCCATTGCACGCTGAAAGAGTTCACTGGCAGAATTTATTCCAAAAGGCATTCTGAGAAATCTGTATCTACACCAAATGGCGTACTGAATGTACTCAGCAGTGAAGATTTGCGATCAAGTATTATTTGCCAAAATGAACTCTTCGCATCTAAGGCAGAAAAAAACAGTGGCATTTGGCGTGAGGGTAGCAACTTCCTCGACTGTACCCATAGGATAGTGGGGTCTCTTTAATTCTTTGTTTAAAAGTCTCTCGGGTCAATTCATATTCTAATTTCATCTGAGCTTTTTTTATGAGCAACTACCATGGAAGATACCAATTCAGTTGTCTCTGTAACTGGACAAATCACACCTTGCTGCACCATTTTATCTAACTGAATTTTGACTTTGTTATGCATACCTATCAGAACTCCTCTCGCTGGTCTGACCACTGGACTGACTTCTGGATCTAATTTCATGGAGTACACAAGTGGAAGTTTACCTAGCTTGCTTCAAAAACATCAGCATACCTCTGAGAAAATAGCATCGATGAAACTGGTACTAGGGACATGTGCTTACATGATGGACTTCTTTGGTAAAAGAAAGCAGTTTCATTTTTAAACTATCTCAGAGACCAAATAATGACTGTACATGTCTTTTGACTAAATAAAACTGCAAGCTGTAAGTATTCCCAGCTGAATAACATGAAAACATACTGAGCTTTTGGTTTAAATGCCTTCACCTCTATAAGCAACAAGCTTCACACAACTGGCCGAATTAAGTTGTTTATCAGCTCTTACTCTATCAAATGTTTCTGATGACATAACATTGCACTTTGAACCAGTGTCCACCTTGAGCTCTGTGGGTTTACCATTAATCAGGACACTACAAAACACTTTGTTCTTTGCCAACAAATTCACTGCATTAACCTTTTCACCAACCACTGAAACACCATCTACATAGAAAATAGAGGCAGCTTTCTATATGATCAACTTGGTTTATTGAGTGACCTTTCTTCATAAATGTACGAGGCTTACTTGATTTACAAAGCTTTTGAAAGTGGCTCCATTTTTCACACTAATGGCATTGCTGACAAAATGCTAAGCACTTCTCTGCTTTGGACATGTGAATGGCACCACAATTCTGACAGTTAACAATGAGACTTGACTTGGGTTTTGCTGACTCACCCTTGTGCTGCACTGAGCATATCTGCTTTACTGAGCTAGTGTTAGAACTTGCTGGAAAGGTACAGGCTCTCCCTGAGAATCCCACATGGGCTGCAGCTGCCATGTGCTTAGGCCCGTTTCTGTTAACCACGTGCTGCATGCTGTCTACGTTTGCTCTAAAGGCTGCTGAAACCATGCTTTTATCACTTGCAAGCATATTCGCATGCCTTTCTGTAAGTCTGTATATTTGACAAATCTCTATGGCTTTGCTCAATATTAAATCACTGTTTTGAAGCAAAATCTTTCTCACTGCAACATTATCAACACCACACACAAGCCTGTCCTTTATCAACTTGTCTTTCAAATCAACAAATCTGCACGTTTTAACTTTGTTTCTCAAGTCAATAATGTAAGCTGCAAAACTATCTCCTGGCTTTTGGTCTCCTGTATAAAATAAGTGCCTCTCCAATTTAACATTTATCTTGGGGCTTACACATTTCTCTGACTTTACATTTCAAGCACTCAGAGTCCTTCCTCGATTCAGCTTGTATGACAATATGACGGCTTTCCCCTTCACCTGCATATACTGCTGGTGCATACACAAAAGAAGGGTTCCTATTAGATTACCGAAGATGCATTCTATCGAATGCGTCTTGGTCGAACTTAAAACAACAAAAAGACAAAATAGCGAAGCAGCTTTTAAGCAAATTCTTTCCCAGGGAAAGAATTTGCTTGTCCGCTTCCGTTACTTTGCCGTTTTCGGCACTGTAGTGCTATGTCGGAGTTGATATATTTAAGTAGGGGGGTGTGGGGGCCGAAGCACCCCACTTTATGTATTCTTTCAATTTTTTTTTTTTGGAACAGCGATTTTTTTTTTTCCCTTGGAAAAAAATCGCTGTTCTGAGCTTTTGAGATTGTAAGCTTTCGCTTACATGGGGTTGATTGGTCATCGTTAAGCATTCGATGATATAATATAGACCCCAAAAGAACACTCTCTTTCAATGGCTTTTGGCCCCGCTAGATTAAGGAGAATGACTGCCCTCATAAGTGCATCTTTATCAGGAAAAAGCTGTTTGTATGAAAATATTGTATTCCTGCTCGTATATTCTCCAATTCTCTGCAATATTATGATCAAACAAAAGTGGACTGGGTTTGCGAAATATCTCGGACATGCAGTAATAAAGACCATTGGAGTTATGTATGAACATACACAAATATACATCAGAAATTTATCTCAGAAACTTGTTATGCTCAAGAGCACAATAGACTCTTCAAAATAACTGCACTTTGGCACATAAGTCTCAGCAGCACAAGAACACTTTTGCAAAACCACTCATCAACACTTCGAAATGACTGCATTTTGCGAATGAATTGTACACAGCACAAGAAACTTTTCAAATTAACTGCATTTTGCACACAGTAAACTCTTCGGAATAACTGTGCTGTAGTAAAGCACACATTGCAAACACTTTGCACAGTCTGAGATACTTCGAACTCTAGTTATACTTTGAATAGCTTTAGTCAATGCGAAATAGTAGCTCATATCAAAAAACGTGGTCGTTTACTAAATCAAATGCAGTCACTTTAGTTTTCCATGCTCATTTTGTCCTTTTATTTTACGTTATACTCATCTGTTTTACTTTTAACATGCTTGCTATGCAAATCAGAAGTAATTCTGAATGCTCTCATAAGTATTTCGAATAATTTTATCAAATATCGTGGTTTTGAACATTTCGCTTAATCAATAACCCGTTTTGTGCTTTTCGTTTAAGTTTAATCAGTAGTGCATTTTGTGCTTCTCATTTGATTAATAATGCGTTTTGTGCTCTACAAATGCTTCATATCATTTTCTTTATGAAATAAAACATTTATGCAAGTTTTAATTACCTGAGATTTGTTTCTGACCTTTTTTCAATCATTTGAGCAGGTTGGGACAAGTCATTCCTCTATATACCTCTGTTTCTAACAAACGAACAGTTGTGGGTTCACTTCAAACAACTTTATTAATAGAAACATCAGGATTGAGCCTTAGTAGCTTAAACTTAGATAAACTTATAAACAGACTGAATACTGCACTCATACATGTCAACACTCTGATTGTTCTCTCAAAACGGCACTGCTACCTGCACATGCTCTCTATTTATACACTTGCCCTCACTCTGAAATGCTTGTTAAAGACACAATGCACACACTGTTCTACAACTTACATGTATCCAAAATCTGTCTCTATGAAGGGTTCATAGAAGCTAGAATCAGCAAGTATTTCTTCCAGTTTGTGACCAACCCTAGGTAATACATCCATGGGATATATAAAGGAGGACTACTTCCAAAAACTAATCATCCAAGTAAAAGAACAAAAATAAACTATTCTCCTTTAAGGCTTCAATCACCATATCCAACACACACCATGGAGAAGACTCTTGGCACTGAATAAAGCCCAAACGGCAACACCTTTTACTAGAAGCAATTCCCATCCTCAGTGAGCTTGAGAATTCTCCTGTGCAGACCCCAAATAATAATGAGCCAATAAAAATCCATTATACCTACTGACACGAACCAGGCATCCTGCAAAAATATGGGACACAACACATGTACGGTGATCACTGAGACTAAAATCATCAATGTGCTATTGGAAGCTATTGAGAAGTAAAGACAGGTGGCAGTAAACCACCTTCCTTACTCTAAAAACCCTTTGACCAGTACATATAAGCCCTGATTCAAGGGCTTTA
Source organism: Protopterus annectens (assembly GCF_019279795.1). Taxonomy (NCBI): domain Eukaryota; kingdom Metazoa; phylum Chordata; order Ceratodontiformes; family Protopteridae; genus Protopterus; species Protopterus annectens. Next base: position 1,001,024,555 of record NC_056734.1, on the reverse strand, counting down.
CTCAAAAGGATGGATAAATCTGCTAGAAGAAGCATTTATGGTGGAAGTCCTACAATTCTCATAAGTGAAATTTAGGCTGACCTTGTCCAGAACCTTCTTGTCATTCCTGATGGTTCTCTGACCTGTGGGAAACTCAGAGAAAAGACCATGGACCATCCCAGGCTATAGTTACAACCATCTTGAGTGCATTTTGCTGGTACAGAGTTGGGAGCAGATGGGCCAAGACCACAGCTGGAATTCATAGGTAAGCTGCGTAGTATGTAGCACGTCACTACACAGGACAGTAATTAATCTTGCGGCAATATACTGCACCAAAGAGCACTGCACAGCAGTGAGGAAAATGGAGTAGGAATATGTTATAAAAATGAGCAAAATTTCAAGCAACTGAAAGCATGCAGTGTACTGAACATATAGTGCAATGCAAATGCATGTCTCTTGAAGTAACAGTAAATTAAAAATTACAATGTACAGATGGCATACAGTAAGCTGTGCTTCACTAGAAGCAAACAGTATGTAGAAAACTGCAGAACTGCAATAAGCAGAAATGACAAGAGCAGCAACAGCAGCTTTTGTTCAGCAGCATTTACTTTGACTCTTTCTCTGTTAGCAGTGTATCGTCAGCCTCCAGCTAACCGAACAACAACTGACAGACCATTTCTGAGTGGACAGATTTGTAAAATGAGTATTGGCTGATGTGCAACACTGACAAGCAGGATTGAAAGGCATGCATGCCCATGAACACTAAATTACATGTAGCTCTTAGTATACTACGATACAGGAACCTTCAGAGACAAACAGGGGACACACTGGGTACATCACAGGTTTTAGCCTGTAGAATGCTCAACACATTGCTTGATACACTATTTGTATGTGTGGATCAGCATATCTACTTCCCAAAAAAACTGGGGAGAGGGCCACCACCATGAGTGGCTTCTATCCTGAAGTATTGGGTGCTAGAGATTGCACATATTTTTGGATAAAGGCCCCACTCAATGTCTGTGAATAGCAAGATATCAGTAAGGAAGTGATATAATTCTATAAACTGGCAGGTAGTGTGCAACGGACAGGAGTTGATAACCAACGGATCTGCAAAATCACCTCAGGAGATCACATGATTCACATAACATGCATACAAGTGATCTACACTGTTGCTTCCTGCACAGTGAAATTCTACTGGGATGCCTGTTGGGTATCTGTAGCAGTTTAGCTAATATAAAGCCAGAGACATGTGACCCCCATTCATTTAATTCCTACTGTGTTTCAGGTGATGCAGGATATCCACTAGAGCCTTGATGGATGACACTCATTAGGAACCTACACAGCATCACTAAAACATAGTGTAATACTGTCCACACACAAGCATGGATCATAGAGTCTGTTCAGCCTGCTGAAATCATGGTTCCAACGATGCCTAGGTATGTCTATGGACACTGCCATGCACTCTCAAGCCACAGCATGCAAGCTATTTGTAGTACATTGCATGCCATATAATATGATCACCAGGAAGCATTCATGCCAGTCAGCCATCTTTGGAACCCATGGACACACCACAAACAGCAGCTGGCACACCAGCAGTATCCACTGATAACAGTGAAGCAAAGAGAAGGCTTGTAGCCACCACACCTCCCCTCCACAACAGTACATGGTATTTCAGGTGATGCAGTGTCATCTAGTCCAGCTGTAAAGGTCCCAGACAAGTACACAGTGACAGTGCAGTGTCACACAAAACAAACATGATACATGCAGTGATAATAACAGGCTATGATGGGCAGTGCATGATTGAGTCACAGTCTGCATCAGACATCTCGACATACACCACAAAGACGTGCAGTCTGTCAAAGTCATCAACATTTGCACAGGTGCCAAGAAACACTAACATATGGCTAACATCACAAACTGCATAGATAGTTATGTCACTGGAAACAGGGTCTTGCAGCATGGGGTACTCTGTGTCTTAGACAATGTCCTCTAGTGACAGGGAGGGAGTGCCACTACGATACCATGCTGTGGGATCTCTGGGCTGGCTTGAAGGATTAGAGGCCCCCTTCACAAACACAGATATTGTGCTACTGCTGGAATGTAGCCTATATGGAATCCACTGGTAAAGAATCCTTTCCCTGAAGGCTGGCATCAGTGCCTGCCCATGTCATGGGGTGATGAAGTGCAATACTCCTAACTCATAAGTGTAGTTAGTGCACCCTGTGATGACCAGCCCAAGTACATTCCCTCCCACAACCACAGACAATACCACTGGACAGGGTGGGGATGGTAGCACTTGCTATTCCCCTCATGGAAGTGGACATGGCAGAAATGTGCACCACCATAATCCTCTTGAAATCTAGTATGCTGCTACTGTGTCTGAAGACCAAGAACTCAAGGAGGCATCAGCAGTGTTGGGTCACATTTTCATGGATACCATTCAACACACCAGTCTCCTCCATGTTGGCAAGAGTAGCTGTTAACTGTGCCCAGATGATACATCTACACATATACCAACTGTGTCTACTCTCTGCTCTATGCTCTTATGCGTAATATACCACCATTCTTTGCTTAAAGGAAACTGTCCACACTAATTAGCCATACCCATTTGTATCTACCTTCTCTCATACCTGCAGGCCCATTCCAATGCATTCTCACTGTACTAGCTATCAGACAGTATAGCTTACCGCCTACTAATATGGTCATTAACACTTTTTTCTAGAACTTCTCTCCTTCACTCACTCACTCACTCACTACTATCCATATGGTAATAGTCTACCTACCCCTTTAACCTACACTACACACAATGATTGCACTACAACTGTAGCGCTCCTCTTTCACTCTCCATTCTAACTCACATAACATCCTACCTCTAACCAATACACACACATCAGTAGCAGCACCATTATGCAAAACTGTTCTACCATTAACTCCTTCCATGCTGTCATCACCCCATACCTATGCCAGCCCACTTATACCCATTTATCTCCATTTGTTCAAGTACACATGCCTAAAACATCAACAATTCCTACTTCATCATAACTCTAGCCCTAAACTCAAACAAAAAAGTTGTATCCATAGCATTATATATACACATCAGTAAAATTAAGCTGCAACATTCACACAAATCCAGTCCCAATTCATCCTACTCCCACACTAGGTAATACTCCTCAAATTAGTAGTAATCTCACCCAAACTAATCCTCAACCAGCCCCTGGTCTCCATTTAATCATATCAGCATACAAAACATTTATAAAATAACTACCTGCACTGCATGCCTGGATGACTACTCAGTCCCCAGATATCCTCACGATCATTGACACGCTGCACCACAATACGAAAAATGGGGAAATACTACCTGGGTACAGTATTATAAGACAAGATAGGATAAGGGGGAAAAAGCTGGCAGAGTAGCAATACTGCATAAAAAAATGAGATTCCTCTATTCCCACTTTTGCTAATTCTGAAATTCTGATAAAACTAGTCAGAATAAATAATCACAAAAAATATAACATTCATAGGAATCTACCTACCCTTAGACAATATTATTGCACTTGAATACATCCAATGTTGAATCTCTGCTAAAATCCCATACAAAAATATCATCTTAAGTGACACTAATACCAGCTGGCAAACAAACTCAGACAGTCCAACTAACAATATCAAGTTTTATAAATTCACTCAGCTCATCACTACTCCATTTAGGTACAGCAAGCCTACTGCCAGACAATCCACCCTGTACTGGATACTAGTATCCATTCCTGATAAGACTATCGAGGGGAGTGCCATAGCAAGAGATTTTAAGTGACTATCTTCACGGTCAGACACCACAGCAGCAACCACAGAACTGAACACTCCACCCTGGTTATAAACATAGCCAACTTCCATAAAGAAACTTTCAGAAAAGCACCATTGGTGCAAATGGGAATCACTTGGCACCCTTCCTTTAAATGACACTGTAACACAATTTAAGAAAGTCTTCTTAAGTATCCTGCACTCTCTCTATCTTTCTCTCCCCCTTATATCAAAGAAAGTGAAAAGAAACCCAGCTGCATGGCTATCCTTAGGATTGAAACAAATCATGAAGCAAAGAGACAAAGCGTGGAAAACTTGGCCAAATAATAAAACAGATAAGAATCCACAAGCTTACAGACCAAGAAACAAAGCTAAACATCTCATCACCAAAGATAAGAAAACCCATTATTGCACATTCCAAAAGAAGCACTCTAATAACACTAAATTCTTCACACAACCTACCCCAAAAACATCAAACCAACATGACGGCATTACCTATCAGTTTAATTACCAGCTTCATTAACACAGACATATCTTTGACTGACAACACATGCAAACATTAACAGCCCTCTTCAATCCCAGAACAACAGTGAGCAATTCTCTTTAACCTGTTCCAATTGCTATGATCAAAAACACCTCCATAAACTAAACCCACTTTCCAATGCCTCAGACAATCTGCCATGTGAATAACTTACAATAGCAGCAGAAGCAGTTCCCTATCCCATATTATTTATGACAAATAGATCCCTAGCTCTACACACTGTCCTATCAAACAAAAATTGTTCATCATACCATTCAGAAAGAAAGGACATCCAATGAACTTTCAATTTGCAGGCCAATAGCTTTATCATCACCTTATCAAAAGTACTACAGAAATGCGTACACAAACAAACAATCAGATATTTGTTAGAAAAACTACTTTCTCCTACACAACACAGTTTTAGACCCCAACATAGCACTACTACTGCTCTATGGAACTTCAATATAACCGTAGATAAAAACATGAAAATAACATTGTTTTAGCACTTTTCTTAGACCTATCTAAAGCTTCTGATACCATGATAAATCTGAAATTTCTTCAAAAAACTCTCCTCCATAGACCTAGCTAAACCCTTCCTATATAGGTTTCTTAGCTATGTATCAAACTGACCTCTCCTCTTTCCTCCCGATAAACATAAAAGTTCCACAAGGATCAATTCTAGGCCCCATTCATTAATGACCTTCATACAGTAGCTAAACATGTTGTTATAGCCTCTAGTTTCTTACAGCCATCTATTCTTTATGATGTCCCAGTTTTAACTAACCAAGTCTAAACTGTCCAAATTTGAACAATGTTTATATGTTCGTAGGAGATTACTAGGCTAACAGATCAAGAGCCCTTACAAGCCTAACCATATTTAAAAAGAATTTCCCAATTTTCAATAGCTAGGTGAACGAAGTTCACAGAGGTACGAGCCTATGCTATGGTCTCTAATACTGACTACCTCTGTCCATGAGAGACACAGGCTCTACCCCAGGAGTAAATTTACGATTACCTATCCATTGATTTAGGTTATGCTTGATGAGGTTCACGGAAGGGCTCTGCTTCACAAATGTGAAGTATCTTCCAGAGATGCGTAGTCTCTGCGACACATATTTCACTCCTGTTCCAACTCATTTGCCCGTTTTCTGGAATTCATTAATCCCAATGCCCTGAACCAACTCATTCTCACCCCTTCCAGCAGTAGAAACCTTCTCGACCTGGGCATTACAAACATGGGGGACTGATGCTCTACACCAGTAATCAACTCCTCCCTGGTTAGATCTGACCACAAGATAATCACAGTCGATATCCAAATCCCCCCTCACCCCCCCCCCATGAAGGAAACCACAGTGAAGAACTTCTTCAAAGCCAATTTCCAGCTTCTAAAGACAGAAATGTCAAAGTTCACATCATCCATGCAAGTGGGGAATGGGTGTTTGCCTGCTGAATCATACACCAAGGTGTTGTACGAGCATTTATACAAGTGCATGGATCAGGCCATACCATACAGAACCAAGATTCTGTCCTCCAAAAAAAGGAAGCCAATCTGGTGGTCCCCTGCCATTAACAAACTCTACAACAGAAGGCAAAAACTGTTGCAGAAAAGGGTAAAATCTAAAGACTGAACAAATTCCCTTGTAAGTCTCAGCAAAAAACTGAGATCCCTCATCAAATCCTCCAAAGCTAGGTATGAAAACAAAATTGCTACAAATGATAAAGAAATCATAAGGCATTCTTTAGCTATGTCAAGAATCTACATAACAATACACAGATGTGCTCTGAGCTAATGCACAATGCCACCACTTATACTGAGCCAACAGATATTGCCAATATCTTGGCCGACAGGTTTAGTGCAAACTTTACCCTCCTTCACCTCCTAAAGGGCCCAATCCTAATACTCGAGAAAGGCCAAATCCCTAACATCATGGCTGCACAGGTAGAAGCCGCACTATCTAAAGACAAAAGTACAGCTTCCATGGCACCTGATAATATACCTAGCTGTGTTCTACATGAATTACAATGGGAACTGGCACCACACCTGACTGCCTTGTTCAACCACAGCCTCACTTCAGGCTTTGCTCCCACCAAATGGTGCACCGCTACAGTCATTCCACTCCACAAAGGAAGAGTGACTACTGACCCTGGAAACTACTGCCCCATCAGCCTGACGAGCTTGATCTGTAAGGCCATGGAGCGCATCATTATGGACCTCATAAACAGGGATATAGGGAACCTTCAAACCCTGGACCCTTCGCAGTTTGGATTTGTGAAGGCAGATCATGTCTGCTCAACCTGATAAGACTTGTTTGAATCTGTCACCAGAGTGGTCGATGAAGGCAAGGTAGACCATACAGTCTACCTCGATCTAGCCATGGCCTTCGACACCATCCCCCACTCAGGGATCATTGACAGACTCATTAACCTAGGCATAAACCCCTACGTCATAAGATGGGTTGCCAACTGGCTCATGGACAGAACCCACACGGCGAACGTAGCAGACTCCAAATCAGAGTACTGGACAGTTACAAGTGAAGTCCCACAGGGATCTGTCCTGGGTCCTCTCCTGTTTGGTATCTACTTCTCTGAAGTTCACGCCAAGACCAAGGGACTCTGGTTAACCAAATTCGCTGATGACTACAAAGTGGGAGCTATTACTGACTCTCAAGCTGATGTAGGCATTCTACAAAAAGGCCTCACACACACCGATTGGTGCCAGAACCCTGGTCTTAAGCTCAATGCTAAAAAGTGCATCATCATCCCATTCGGGAAAAACACGGTGCCCACAAACTACCACATCGACGGTACCCCACTCAACTCCCAAAGTGTGATAAGAGATCTAGGGACACAGGTAGATAGCAACCTCTCCTTTGACAACCATGTTGCCACTGTAGTTAGAAAGTCCTTCTATATGTGGCACACTTCATTACAAAAGGTTTCTCATCCAGGAAAAAATAAGTCATAATCCTTCTCTATTCATCCCTCATCAGACCCATTATTGAGTACAATGCCCCATTTGTCATGTACCTCACTACTCAAATACAACAACTGGAGAGGCCACAAAAATCCCTCACAAAGAGGATCCTAGGACTCAAACACATGCCCTATACAAACTCCAGTTTTACTCCATCTCATATCTCCTACTTAGAGGCAATCTCTGCTTGGCATACAAAGCCATGTTTGACCCAATGTTGCTAGACATGCTTCATCTGAAAAAGTCTCACTCCCTCTGCACAACACGCTCCAAAGACCTCAACCTCATCACCACAATAAACAGAACCTGCTGGAGGGAAAGTTTCCTAACCCAGTGACTTCCCATACTCTGGAATAAACTCCCCATTCATGTCAAGCAGAGCACTTCACTAGCCCTATTCAAGAAAAATCTTGATGAGTAGATGGGTAATAGGAAATTCACCCCGGGGATCATTTTGACAGCCTTGCTTGATAGGGGCACAGGAAACTAACATCCGGCAGCAGGACGACTGGGAATATTCTTGGGCTAGGCTTGTGTTGGCTCTAGTGCCATTAGCCTAGTACTCACCTATGAACCTATATCTATCTCTACAACATGATTTATTAATGTCGGAGGCTACGTTAGGATTCCTGGAAAAAGTGACCCCTTGTGCAGTTTGACTTCCAAATGTATAACATTTCCATTAGGGCTCAATCTGAGGAGGCCCCACAGGCTAGACACAGATCTTCCCTTAGTAAGAGAGAGAGAATACAGTGATAGGGCTTTCAATCTTTCTGTGTGTGTGTGTGTGGGGGGGGTTGGTGCAATGTTCTCCCATGTTAGTGAGTACTATGTCCAGGATATTTAAACCCTTAGTGGGTGTGCTGACCAGCTGTTCCAGAGCATTTGCATTGACAAAGTCCAAGTACCTCTGAGCATGCATGTTAATGGCCATGGATGTTCCCCAGTCAATGTTAGGATAGTCAAAATCACCTCTGAGCAAGGTATTGGGCTACATGGTGAATGACTCCAGTAACATGAGGTGTGCTGCATGTTTTTCCTGGTTAATGATAGGGAACCTATAACTAGTGATGATGTGGTATGGGGATTTTGCCTATGGTTATTTGGATATGGAGTAGCTCAAGAGAGTTGTAATGTTTTGGCCAGTCTTGAGGTGTACTCATTCTTTATAAAGATGGATGCACCTCCTCCTTTGGTTCTTTCTTGCTCAGTTGGTGGTCTGAATGGTTTACTGTCAAAATCTTGCAAATGACAATTGTGAATGTGCACATATGCAACCCAAAATGTCTTAAAACACATTACCGGTCGTTCACATAATGGTGGTGCAGCGGTAGCGCCTCACAGCAAGAGGTTCTCCCATTCGATTCTCGGCTGGAGCGCTTTCTGTGTGGAGTCTGCATGTCCTCCCCGTGGTCGAGTGGCATTCAAAAGACATGCGTGAATGGGCGTGCCTTCGTTAAAGGCTGGGCGTCGAGCTGGCACCTCAGCACTGTAAAAATCTACTGAAAATCATTAGTGGACCGGAGTTCCACTGTGGTGACCCCTAACCGGGAAAAGCCAGAACAACAACAAACCGATCGTTTACATAACCGAAAGTAGGAATTAAGGAAAGTCAACAACTGAGGAATGTCGACTTTACTGAAAATACCTACACTTCCAGTTATGTGCTACGAACATTTTGCAGGGGGGCAAGCCCCCCTGCTACTTGTATATACAAATTTCAAGATCACACTACAGTGAAAGAAAGGGTAAATATCCCGATCCCCACTATAGTGTGATCGCAGTTCAAAATAATGAATCCACAAGAGCGAATGCACACTAGCATTTGCTCTTGAAGATTCATCATTTTGAAAATCGATGTTACAGCAACTCAAACACTGCCTTTCACACCTTTCCAGGTTGCCTAACCAACATGCGACATTTTGATGGTAAACCGGTCTGAACATATGGAACGCTTTATAGCCTTGCATGACTGGGATGCTTTCTGTGGCTTTGAACCTTGCCTCAGTGACTGCACTGACATCTGCATATTCCAAGGTAAAGAGTACTGCTAGGGAAAGCAGTTTCTTGATTATACTCCTAGCACTGAGCAGCAGTACCTTGAACCTATCAAGTGAAGATTTTAAGTTGGGAAGTTGGTTACTCTGACACTGTGTAAAAAAGGCAGTACAGGGGTGGCTAAAGCCTTTACTAGTATCCAAAAACCTATAGGAGACAGGTGCAGACCATATCTGGTAAACCATCATGGCCTGTTGATCATGTCTTCCTAGGGTGACAAATATTGGATGCCCTTGGACTGACACCAAAAGTTAAGCCAATTGTTAAATCAGTCATTTTCTGTTTGTATTGTTGCATCATCCTTGGTGAAGATAAAATGCTGCTCAAGGCCAGGCTTGTACCTGCCTGTGACACAATCTGAGAGCTTAATCATGTCTCTCTTCATATAGTCCAGGGAGGTATATGTCAGGTCATTCACACTCACATGGATCATGACAAGAGTCATAATGGTACTTGTGGCTGAGTGACTTGAGTGCTTGTGTGATCTGACAGATCTTTTGCACCTGACAGGCAGCTAACCGTAAACTTTTCCTTATCTATCCTGGTGAGGGCACATCCATGCATCTCACTGTGTAGT